>NC_050443.1:98602688-98763967 GCF_903995425.1 Onychomys torridus
AAGAAGAAAGAAAACTTTGAAAGACCATAACTATAGAAGTTCACTGAAAACGGTAGACTTTCTGTCTGGTTAATTTTGGTATGTACTTGTTTTGTTTTGTTTTGTTTTTTGAAAGTTCTTTACAACAAAGTTTGAATTTTTAAAAAATTTAAATCTTACCACAAGACAGACATCTTGTGTCTGCTTTTGTAGTGCAAAGCTGAGGCAGTAAGGTTACATGACCCCATAAATTTGAGGCAAGCATAGTAAGAACCTATATTAAGAAAAGTGAATTCACAAAGAAAACTTCAGAGCCAAATGTTTTTAAGTATGAAATGTACCCAACACTTAAAGACTGTTTTTAAATTACCAATTATATACAATTTTTTCCTGGAAAAATTAGAGAAGGGAACATTTCAAGTTTGTTTTGGAAGATCAATATTTCCCTTATAAACAAATCAACTAGTGACATTACCAAAATGATATTTTTGCACAATGATCTTCAGCAACATATATTAGGTCTTAAATATAGGTGAAAACTAGAGATTCTAGTGACAAGATTCAAAAGACAAAAACATGGCCTGAGCACATTGAAGAATTACCACAGGGAAAAGCGTCATACTGAACTGAGTAAAATTAGAAGCAACAACCAAAGCAAATGGTATTATCTGGAGATAGAGTTTGGCCTGTTCAAGGGAAGAACTTTGGGATTTGATGTCACCTTTGTTAAGGACATACTAAGTTGTACTAGTTAGTTTTTTCTGTCACTTTGACACAGTCTAGAGTTCCCTGAGAAGAGAGAACCTTGACTGAGGGGTGCCTGGATCGGATCACCCTGTGGCCGTATCTGTGAGAGACTGTCTTGATTGGTGATGGCTGTGGGAGGCCCGACCCTGTGGGAGGTCCTCATCCCATGCAGGTGGCCCTGGACTCTGTACTAAAATAGGCTAATCCTGAGCCTGGAACAGACAGAATGAGCCAACAAGCAGCATTTCTCCATGGTTTCTGCCTCAAGCTCCTGCCTTTAGTTCCTACTTTAGTTTCACAGGGTGATGAACTATAACCTGTAAGGTGAAATAAACCATTTCCCCTTAAGTTGTTTTAGTCATGGTGTCTGTCACAGCAATAGAAACAAGCCATAAGTCTTCCTGATAAAATTATTTTCTAGAATCCTTGATGTCACTACTGTACAAATTAGCAAAAAAAAACAAAAACAAAAACAAAAACAAAGACTATATATATTATTCTCTCCTGGATATCTAAGCCTTTTGTAGCCATTAGCCAGTTTTTAACTCCACTACTTCAGAACTTTCCCACAGAAACCATAGGTGAATAATCTGTTGTCAAGTGACTGTAGTCTCCATCTTGCTTAGAAAATAAACTGATGGTCTTATTAGATTAACAAAGGAATTTATGTCAAATAATAAGTTATAGTACAAAGAAATTTGACAAAGTAAACCCCTCTTCCTTCCCATCTCCTTGTGATAAGCAGTAGAGTAAGAAATGGTCTACTAACATTTTACAACTGTTAACTAGAAATTCCTACAGAGCAAAACAATATTGAAATTCTATTTTGCAAAAAACAAAAGAAGATTCAGACACTGGGCTGGGGCTCAGGTCTGCAGTTCCCACTGTTCTATCCACCCTGCATCACAATCCCTCCAGTCTCACTACAGTCATGAGCAGCGTGCTTACAGGTGTACCTCCTCCACCCTACCTCCATTCTCTTGATGGTATTCCTCTTGTTATGACCCAACTTAGTTCTTTCCCTCAGACCTTCTCAGCCTTTTCTTCTAGCTCATCTCCATTCCCTGTGTCAGCCACCAACACCCAGAAACACTTTCTACCAGAGACCCCACACACACAAGTGGCCACACCAGGCTGAGACTCAAGAGATTTGTCTTCTTTTCCTCCATTACAAGCTCTCAAGGCTCACCTGCAGTCCTTTAGCAATGTGCTTACAGAGCCCTCCTCACACCCAATTCCATTTACTGGAGATTCCACCTCTTGGTACAAACCATAGATCCCCTTAACACTTTTGTCCTTAACTCTCCACACATTCTTTGTCCCACTGTAGCCTATGTGTAAGAGTTCCTCCCACCACACAACTCCTGCTGTGGGCAGAATCCTCATAGCTCTTTCTCACAGCCCCCTCACTGCTTTTTATTATCCCATCTCCATTCCTATCTGCCACTTGACAACCTGTAGAAACACTCTACCAGAGACCCCATCGCCATTCCACTTGCCTAGGATCTAACGAGCGGCAACAGTAACCAGAGAACAGAACATCCATCCAACAATACAAGACCAGACATCACCTCGGAACACTTCAGTCATAGCTCCAGATGGCTGTACTCCAGTGAAAAACCAAAATCATGAACAGCCAAGATAATATGCTTCCACCAGAACCCAATAACCTTCCTAAAGTAAGCCCTGAGAAATACAATATAGGTGAAACACAACACAAAGACTTCAGAATAGCAAGTATGAATATGTTCAATGACATTAAAAAAGAATATGAATAAATACCTTACTGAAGACCATGAAAACAGTTGAAGACATGAAATTAGAACTAGAACCAATGAAGAAACCCTTAACTGAAATAAAACAGGACATGAAATATTTAGGAAGTTGAACAAAACCCTCTGATGTAAGCCTCATCAGAAGATTACAAGACATGAAAGAGAAAATCCCATGTGTTAAAAAAAAACAAGGTAGAAAAAAATGGATACCTCAGTAAATAAAACATTAAAATTAAAATAATTCAGGCACAAAACATTAAGGAAATATGGAAAACTATGAAAAGAACAAATATATGAAAAAGGGATAGAGGAAGAAGAAACCCAGGTCCAGGACACAGAAAATATTTTTAGCAAAATAATAGATGAAAATTTCCCCAGTCTAAAGAAGGAGGTATCTGTCAAGGTACAAGGAACATACAGAATAGGCAGGGCCAGAAGAGAATTGCCCGTAATACAAATAATCAAAATACTAAATGTACAGAACAAAGAAAGAATATTAAAAGTTGCAGAAGGAGAAAACCATGTAAAATATAAATGCAGGCCATTAGAATTATACCTGACTTCTAAGTGGGGTCTCTAAAAGGCAGAAGGGCCTGTAAGGATGTTCTGTAAGTACTAAAGACCACAGATGCCAGCTAGACTACTCTACCCTGCAATACTATGACTCACAATGGACAGATAAATAGAAAAGCCCATAATAAAATAAAATTTAAACATTATCTATCTACCAATCGAAATCTACAGAAGGAACTAGAAGAAAAACTTCAGTCTGAAGAGGTAAACCATACCCTAGAAGACACAAGAAATAAATAATCCCAGAACAGTAAATCAAATGGGGGGAACCCCCACACAATAACAACAACAAAAAAAAAATCAGAAACACTGCTCAATGACAACAATATTAATGGTCTCAATTCATCAATAAAAAGACACAGACTAACAGATTGGATTAGAAAACAGGGTCCATCTTTCTGCTACATCAAAAAAACACATATTACCATCAAGGATAGATATCACCTCAGTGTAGAGGAATGGAAAAAGCTATTCGACCAAATGTATCCAAAAAGCAAGCATGTGTAGCTACTTTAATATTTGACAAATAGACTTCAAACCAAAACTAATCATAAGAGGTAGGGAAGGACACTATGTACTCACCAAAAGAAAACCCCACCAAGAGGACATTGCAATTCCAAACACAAAGGCACCCAAGTTCATAAAAGTAATGGTAGCACAACTAAAATCACATATTGACCCTCACATGGTGACAATGGGTGACTTCAATACCCAGCTTTCACCAATATACAGGTCATTCAGGCAAAAATTAAACAGAAATACTGAAGTTAAATAATGTTATAAATCAAGTGGACCTACTAGCTATCTATAAAACATTTCACCCAAACACAAAAGAATTTATCTTTCACCTTTTTGGAACTTTCTCCAAAATTGACCACATACTTAGGCACAAAGCAAGTCTCAACAGATATAGGAAAATTGAAATTACATCCTGCACCCTATCTGACCACCATGAACTAAAAGTGGATATCAACAACAGAAAGTGTACAAACTGCTGGGAATCTGAACAAGCATTACTGAAAGAAAAAAAGGTCAAAATGGTAATTAAAGACTTTTTTAGAACTGGATGAAATTGAAAATAGAACATACTCAAACCTATTGGGCACAATGAAGGCAGATCTCAGAGGCAAGTTCTTAGCACTAATTTTCTACATCAAGAAATTGCAGAGGTTTCATATTTATAACAGCATCATGCCTTAAAACTCTATAACAACAAGAAGAAATAACACCCTTCAAAAAATTGTCTGGGAAGAAATAATCAAGCTAAAGGTTGAAATCAATGTCATAAAAGCAACAATGAAAATATAAAGAATCAGTGAAATTAAGAGTTGGTTCTTTGAGAAAATTAAAAAAGATTGACAAACCATTATTCAAATTAACTAAAAGATGAAGAAAAAAGATACAAATTAAATTATCAATGAAATAAGGAAGGCTATTATAGACAAAATTCAGAGAATCAGAAGGACATACTTTTAAAATCTATACTCACCAAACTGGAAAATTTAAGTGGATTAATTTTTTTATATATACGACCTTCCCAAGTTAAATGAAGAGCAAATAATCATTTTAAAAACCCAGAACCCCTAGGGAAATAGAAACCATATATAAATGCCTCCCAACCAAAAGAAGCTCAGGCCCAGATGGATTCAGTGCAGAATTCTACCTGACCTTCAAAGAAGAATTAACACCACTACTACTCACATTATTCCACAAAAAAAAACTGAAGGAATATTTCCTAACTATTTATAGAAACTACTCTTACCCAAACTACACAAAACCAAAAAACATAAAATTATAGACCAATATCTATCATGGACATGGATGGACAATTTCTCAATAAAATAATTGTAAACCAAATCCAAGAATACTATTCACTATGATTAAGTTTGCTTCATCCCAGAGATGCAGGGATGGTTCAACATAGGTAAACTGATAAATACTCACCACATAAGCTGAAAGACAAAAATGCATGATCATCTTATTAGATGCAGAAAAAAGCTTCTGACAAAATCCAATACCCCTTCATGATTAAAGTCTTAGAGAAACAAGGGATATAAGGGATATACCTCAACATAATAAAAAGCATTTTACAGTAATTCCACAGCGAACATCAACCTAGAAGGAGAGAAATTCAGCATGTCCACTAAAGTCAGAAACAAGTCAAAGGTGTTCACTCTCTCCAATCCTGCTCAGTATAGTGCTTGAAATCTTAAGTACAGTAGTAAGACAACTGAAGGGAGATCAAAGATACACAGAGAAAAGGAAGAAGTCAAAGTATCTTTATTTCCCAGATGATATGATTATATACACTAATGACCCCAAAAACTCCACTAGAAATTCTACAGCTGATAAGCACTTTCAGAAAAGAAGTAGGATGTAGGAGCATGAGGTCTTTGTGTCACAAACATTTACTAGGGGAACACATAGGCTGGTTCAAAGGAATGCAAAACCTGCCTTTCTTCCCAGAAGGCTGGGGTGGACATTCTTTCTAGCCTGGTGACTTTGTGTTGTCTGTGTGCATAGAGACTTTTCCATCACTGGACCCTCTTCCAGACCCTCATTATAAATTTTCTCAATCAATCATAAACCTGTTTTTCTCTGTTGATCTATAGAACCTATCTTCTTCAACTTTACAAAGAGCTTCAGTGTAGTCATGTCTAACTAGTATTTTAATTACTTTATTCCTCAAGGTTTCTGTATGCTTTGTTGTACAGATGGGATTGAATTAAGCATCACCAGAATAATTTTCTCCAAACTGTGCTGTGCTTAAATAAGCCTAAAATAAACCCTCGAGGTCAGACTCCCAAAGTTTGAAGCAATTCCCTCTACTAAGTTGTATTGAACTGAACTGCCTTCTTGCCTCTGCTACTCATCTCCCAGCTGTCTGTGAAGGTTGCAGAGAACCCCACAGCAGGATACAAAAATAATACACAGAAAAAATCAGTAGCCTTTCTATGTACAAATTTCAAACAAATTGAGAAAGCAGAAAAACGGTGTCTTTCACAATGGCCTAAAATAAATAAATAAGATATCTTGGGATAACTCTAACTAACCAAGTGAAATGCTTTTATAATTAAAAAAACTTTAAAGCATTGAAGAAATAAATAAATTGAAGAAGAGATCAGAAGATGGAAAGATCTGTTCTCATGCATCACCAAGATTAATATAGTGACAGTGGCCATCCTACCAAAAAAAAAAAAAAAAATCAGTCTACACATTTAATACAATCCCCATGTGCTGGTTTACATAAGAATGACCCCCATAGATTCATGTATTTGAATGCTTGGCCTATAACAAGTGGCACTATTAGGAGATGTTGCTTTGTTGAGGAAGTGTACTGCTGTGGGAGCTGGCTTTGTGGTCTTACATGCTCAAGCTATACCCAATGTGATACAGTTTCCTTCTGCTGCCTGGGTATCAAGATGTAGACCTCTCAGCTCCTTCTCCAGCAACATGTCTGCCTGCACACTGTCATGCTTCCTACCATGATGATAATGGAATATACCTCTGAAACTGTAAGTCGGCCAAATTAAATGTTTTTCCTTTTAAAGAGTTGCTGTTGTCATGGTGTCTCTTCACAGCAATAGAAACTCTAACTAATACAGAAGTTGATACCAGGCACTGGGGTATTACTGTGATAGGTCTGACCATGCTTTTGTTTTGAGCCAGCCCCTCATAATTCAAATAACTGTCTTCTATGTTTCTACTAGAATGGCCCATTAAACCCATCTTAAAGCAGTGTACTGCTTTTCTAATCCACAGTCCCAAAGTCCATATTTCTTCAAACAAAAGCATGGTCAGGCCTGTCACAGCAATACACCAGTCAGTGCCTTGTACCAACTTCTGTGTTAGTTAGGGTTTCTATTGCTGTAGAGACACCATGACCACAGCAACTCTTACAAAGGAGAAGATTTAATTGAGGAAGCTCACAGTTCAGAGGATCAGTCCATTAACATCATGGTGGGACATGGTGGCATGCTGGAACTCTTGTGCATTTCTATTGGAAATGCAAAGTGTTATATTTACTATAGAAAAACTGGATATCAACAACAGAAACAACAGAAAGCTCATAAACTCATGGAAACTGAACAACTCACAACTGAAGAAAATGGGTCAGGACAGAAATTATAGAGAAACTAAAAACTTTCTAGAATCAAATGAAAGAACACACAATATACCTGTCTTAGTACTGCTGTGATGAAACATAATGACCAAAAGCAACTTGAGGAGGAAAGGATTTCTTTTGCTCAGAGTTCCATATCACAGTTTGTCATCAAAAGTAGTGAGGGCAGGAATTCACAGGGCAGGAACCTGGAGGCAGGAGCTGATGCAGATGCCATGGAGGAGAGCTACTTACTGGCTTGCTCCACATGCCCAGCCTGCTTTCAGATTGAACCTAGGACCACCAGCCCAGGGACAGCACAACTCACAATGGGCTGGGCCCTCTCACATCAATCAGTAATTAAGAAAATCACCTACAGCTCGATCTTATGGAGACATTTCTCGATTGAGGTTCCCTCTTCTCAGAGGACTTTAGCTTGTGTCAAAGTTGACATAAAATTATTCAGCACAATACCCAAATTTATGGGACACAAAGCAGTTCTAAGAGGCAAGTTCCTCACATTAAGTGCCTACATAAAAAAATTTGGAGAAATCTTGTGCTGTAGCCAGAGCCTTTTCTCTGTCCTGCTCAGTCCCATGGTCCCACAGCCACTTATAAAATAATCACCCAGAGGGTTAATATTAATTACAAACTGTTTGGTCTATGGCTCAGGTTTCTTGCTAGCTAGCTCTTACATCTTAAATTAACCCAATTCTATTAATCTATATTTTGCCACATGGCTGTGGCATTACCGGTCTGTTGTCATCTTACTGCTTGGATGGCTAGATGGTATCTGCCCTGACTCTACCCTTCTTCTCTCTTTATCTCTACTTGGATATCCTGCCTGGCTCTTATCCTGCCTTACCATAGGCCAAAGCGGCTTTATTTGTTAAGCATTGGGAGCAATACAAATCATAGCATACAGAAAAACCATCCCACAGCATTTCTTTTTTTAGATGGTTACAGTTACATTCCTCTTGTATTCCTAGCTAAGAACTAAGGTACTAGATTCAGATTCTTCGGGATAGCAGCTATTGGAGTAATCTCTGTAGTTTGCCATTTACCAATGGTCTGGACATTTAGTATGTGTTTCTTGCTTGATGTTGTTCTTGGTTGTAGTTTCATTTTTGTTTATGTTAATATCCTTTGTCCTGGACAATATTTGATAATCATTCTTATTGTACATAATTTTGCATTAGGTTTCAAACCTTCTTATTTAGACAAAAAGGCGAAATGTTGTGGGTATTTGTTCCACCAATAGCTTTGGAGTACCCAGAGGCCTTAGGCTATGGCCTCTTGGTGGGTTATATGACGGTGTGCTTGCTCTTTTGTGGTGGTCAGAAATTGGCTGGTCCGATTCACCATCCCCACCCCCCATGCCAAACGGAGGACCATGGCAGCTGTTTACTTTGTTCTGTATCCATGAGTGCATTTTCTCCCCATTTTATATCTTAATAAAGCCTTCATACCCTTTTAACAGACTCTCATTGATTCGCTTACATCGTGCTAGTAACTTAATAACACACCCAAAAAGTCTAAAACCAAGTGAAGAAATTATACCCAAAAGAGTAGAAATAATTAAACCTAGGGCTGAAATCAATAAAGTAGAAACAACGTACAAAGAGTCAATGAATCAACAAGTTGGTTCTTTGAGAAAACCAATAAGATTGCCAAAAATCTTATCCAAGTTAACAAAAAGGCAGAGAGATAATATCCAAATTAGGAAGATTGGATATGTAAAGGGAGACATAACACTAGACCCTAAGGAAATCCAGAGACTCATAAAAAAATGTACTTTAAAAACCTATACTCCACCAAATTGGAAAATCTGAAAGAAATGAATAGTTGTCTCAATACATAGCCACTTACCAAAGTTAAATCAAGATCAGATAAGCAATTTAAATAAACCTATACTCCACAACGAATCAGAAGCAGTAATTAGAAGACTCCCAATCAAGGAAGAACTTGGAGCCAGTGTACACCAGGAGAACACAGCCCACAGAATTAACTAAACAGGGCTCATAGGGGCTCACAGGGACTGAAGGGGCAGTCACAAAACCTGTATGGGTCTGCACTAGGTCCTCTGCAAATATGTTATGGTTGTTAGTTTGGTGTTTTTGTGGGACTCCTAAGAGTAGGAGTAGAGGTGTCGCTATCTCTTTTCCTACTCTTGGGACCCTTTTCCTCCTATTGAGTTGCATCCCTGAGCCCTGATGTGAGGGTTTGTGGTAGTCTTATTGTAACTTGTTATGCCATATTCAGTTGACATCCCTGGGAGTCCTGCTCTTTTCTGAAGGGGACAGGGCAGGTGGGAGGGACAGGAACTGGGAAGAGTGGAGGGAGAGGAGACTGGTCAGTATGTATTGTATGAGAGAAGAATATAAAATAAATAAATAAAAGTCTTCCAACCAAAAAAGCCCAGGGGAAGATGGTTTTAGGGCAGAATCCTACTAGACTTTCAAAGAGGAGTTCATGCCAATACTACTCAAATTATTCCACAAAATAGAAACAGGAGGAATATTGCCCAGTTGTTTTCCAAGGCCACAGTTATTCTAATAGATATCCAAACCATATAAAGACCCAACAAAGAAAAAGAATTACAGACATTTTCCTTATGAACATACATGCAAAATTTCTCAATAAAATACTTGCAAACAGGGCTGAAGAGATGCTTGAGTGGTTAAGAGCACTGGCTGCTCTTCCAGAGGACCTGGGTTCAATTCCCAGCACCAATTGACAGCTCACAACTGTCTGTAACTCCAATTCCCAGGGGTTTTGGAACTCACACAGACATACATGCAGGCAAAAATAAAATAAATATAATCTTTAAAAAATAGCTAGAACAATAAGAACTTAAGGAGTTCAAGGATAGAAATAAGAAAGGAAAAATTTAAAGTATCCTAATTTGCAGATGATCTGATTGTATACCAGGAAACTTCTACATCTGATAAGCACTTTCAACTAGGTAACAGGACATAAAATTAATATACAAAAGTCAGTAGCCTTCCTTTATGCAAATAACAGACATAATTAAAAAGAAACAATGCCTTTCACAACAGCTTCAAAAACATATTGGAATAACTAAGCAAGCAAGTGATAGATTTGTATAATACAAAACTTTCAGACACTGAAGAAAGAAATTGAAAAAGACACTAGAAGATGGAAAGCTCTTTCATTCTCACAGACCAGTAAAGTAATATTGTGAAAATGGCCATCCTAACAAAAGCCATCTACAGAAAAATCCTACTACAATTATTCACATAAGCTGAAAAAAAATCTTAAACTGCATATGGAAATGCAAAAACTCAGGATAACTAACACAATATTGAATAATAAAAGAACTGCTGTAAGTATCAACACTCCAAATTTTAAGTTGTACTATAGAGCTATAATAATTAAGAACAGCATGGCATTGGCATAAAAACAGACAGATTTGCCAATGGAATAGAACTAAAGATCTTGGTATAACCCCCCCCCCCAAACCTGTGGACACCTGATTTTTGACAAGCCAGAAATACACACTGGAGAAGAGACAGCAACTTCAACAAATGATGCTAGTTAAACTAGGTAGATGCATGTAGAAGAATGAAAATGGATCTAACACCCTGCACAAAACTCTGTTCCAAATGGACCAGAGACCTCAGAAAAAGATATCCTAAATCTGATAGAAGACAAAATACAGAACACATTTTAATTCATCAACACAGGAAAGGATTTTCTGATCAGGACCCCTATTGTGCAGGCATTAAGAACAACAATTAATAAATGGAAGCTTGTGAAGCTAAAAGGCTTCTTTACAGCAAATGACACCATCATTCAAGCACAGAGGAAGCCTATAGATGGCAAAAGAACAGTTACAGTCACTATCTAATAGATACAAAGAAAAAAATCCTGATTATGAAAACAACTCAATTTTAAAGATGGAGTATAGAACTAAAAAGAGTTCTCTAAAGACAAAATACAAATGACTAGGAAATACTTTAGAAATGTTAAAAATTCTTAGACAGAGGAAAATGCAAATTAAAACTACTTTAAGATTTCATCTTATCATAGTCAAAAAGACCAAGGTGAATAAGTCAAATGACAGCATATGCTGGCAAGATTGAGGGGGAAGGGGAACACATATCCATTCCTGGTGAGAGTGGAAATGGGTACAGCCACTATGGAAATCAGTGTGGAGGATTCTCAAAACTCTGAAAATAGATCTACCACAAGATCCAACTGTACTACTCTTGGGCATATACCCAAAGGACTCTCTATCTTACTGCAGACATATTTACTCATCTATGTTCATTACTGCTCTATTCATAATAGCCAGAACTTGGAAATGACCTAGGTGTCCATCAGCTAATGAATGGATAGTAAAAAATGTGATACATTTACACAATGGAATTATTCAACTGTTAAAATAAAATTATGAAATTTGTATGTAAATGGGTGTAACTAGAAACATCATCCCAAGGGACATAGCTCAAGACCCAGAAAGACAAACATTTCATATTTGCTCTTCTATGTGGATGTCAGCATTTAAGATATGTATGTTTTATCTAGAATACCCACAGAGGCTAGGTAGCTAGAAAGAGAGAGAAGAGGAGAGGATCTTCCAAGTAAGTGGAATATAGTGGAAATAGAATATAGAATTGCCAAGTGATAAAGGGGAAACTAGACTAGAATTAAATGGGGAAAGGCATGGAAGGACAGGATAAAGGAGGGGTTATAGGGAAGGGAAATTAATAGAGGTCTTTAGAAAACATCTATGGAAATCATCTATCATAAAAACCTAAAATGTATACATATTAAAGAAATTTAAATAGAATTACCATATTATGGGGGAGACAGTGCTCCAGCTAGACATTTTTTGCTACAAATAAAACACCACTACCAGAAATGGGTTGTATCTTGCTAAGTCATTAGCCAAAGGGGTCCCACAGCCCTTTCCCCAAAGCACTTCAGGCTTTTGCTAATGTTGTTTGTTACTATCCAAAACTGGATAAAAACCCCTGTTGTTGAAGACACCATTTATGTCATTGAACCTAAGTGGAGGAATCAAGCTGGTGCCCATCTGGAAGCTTCACCAAGCCACAAATCCTGCAAGGTATAACAGCAACCTGACTGCAAGGTATACTCACTGATGCAATAGTGGCACAAATGTCACAGGAGTAATCAACCACATTTTGATTGGATCTAAGGCCCATTTCATGAGATGGAACCCATACCTGACACTGCTAAAGTGACCAAAAACATGTGACTACATAGGACACGGGCCCTAAGGGGAAGCCTAGTACCATTGTTCTGATAAATGAACATAATAGTAAAATGCTTCCAAATGGCATATTTCTATACCAATAGATCAATGCCTCACTCAGCCTTCATCAAACAGCTTCTTGCAATAGATGGTAAATAACCCAAAGCTACAGTTGGACAGCACAGAGAATGAGAGACTTTGGAACACTCAGGCCTAAATGAGATGTCTTCCCCAAAGCCTTCCCCTCAAGATTCAGGGATCTATTCAGAAGAGGAGGTTTTGGAAAGATTGTAAGAACCAGCCGTGATGGATGACTCCAGAGAAACAGTGTCTTCCAGATACAAGAGAGCTGATTTACATGTGAACTCATACAGACTATGGCAGCATGCATAAGACCTTCCCAAGTTTAAGCCAGACAAAATCCCTGCACATAAAATGAGCACAAAAATCTCACTCCTAACCAAGAAGTTATTTGTAAATGACAGTTTCTGGGAGAAGGAAAATCACATTGTATCAATTACATTTCAGGACAGACTCCATGCTCAGGAGGAGTTGGGCAACACAAAACTGACTCCACATCTTTGTGTGATGTTTTTGTTTGCTTGCTTGCTTGGCTTGGTATTTGTGTGTGTGTTGCGGGGGGATGTTCCTTTTTTTTTTTTTTTTTTTTTTTTGGTCTTTTTAAAATATACTCTTCTTAAGAATGAACATGAAATTGGGTGTGTGGCCAGTTGGGAAGGATCTAGGAAAAAAATTTAAGCAAATAAAAAAGAATACATTTTCTTTTGTTTGCAATGCTGGAAATTGAACTCAAAGCCTTATTCATGCTAGGAAAGTACTTTTTCTTCCTTTCTTTTTTCCTTTCTCTCCTCCTTTCTTTCTTTCTTTTCTTTCCTTTTTTTTTTTTTTTTGAAAGTACTTTTTCCATTGAGCTCCATCCCTAGTCCTAAGAATTTTAAAAAGGGAGAAAAAGATAGGAAAGAATAGTTAAAATACTAAATGGAGAAAGTTGAAGTGCTTGCATTTTTATTCCATTTACTGAAAAATAAAATGAACAAAAAAATACATAACTAGACCCAACACCATCTCTTTGTTTCTTCTTTCTTTACAGATTTGAAGCTTTGTTTACTGAATTGGAAATAAAACAGAAAACACTGGGAATTGCCAATTTTGGAGCTTCCATCACTACAATGGAAGAGGTTTTCCTTAAGTGAGTTATAATACCCTGGAAAAAAACTTTCTACCCATAAACTTCTATGTTAAAAAACCTCAGTGAGGTGAGGGTGGCGCATACCTTTAATCCCAGCACTCAGGGGGGAGAGGCAAGCCTGGTCTACAGAGCAAAATCCAGGACAGGCACCAAAACTACACAGAGAAACCTTGCCTCAAAAAAAAAAAAAAAAAGAAAAGAAAAGAAAAGAAAAAAAGAAAAGAAAGAAAGAACAAACCTCACCTTTTTGCAGCTGAAATAAAGTGTCACTAAGTTTTCAAATTTGCTATTTTATGGTAATATATTTCCATGTATATTCAGCTGAGATTTAAAGAAGTTGAACTTTGGCATTGATGTGTGTCCTTTTTTAACTTTTTTTTTTTAGAATTTCATGAGTGGGTACTGTATTTATATTATTTCCATCTCATATTCTCTCTCCTCCAATTCCTCCAATGTCCCCTCTCAAATTCACAAACCTCTTCTTCAATTAATTGTTACATATATACCTGTGTACATGTGTATATATAAATACATCCTACTGAGTCCATTTAGTGTTTCTCATACTTATATGTGTTAGAGATTGTACATGAACAGTCTTATTAAATAAGAAACACAGAGCCAATTGCAGAGTTAAAAGCCCAAGAGGTCAGAGCAGTAGCTGAGAGCTGAGACTTAAAACCACCTTTCTTACCCTTAGCTGTCACTGTCATCCTTCTCCTCAGAAAGAGACCCACTTCCTGTGTGTCTGTCCTTTTTATTGACTTTCTGTTCTGCCTTCTCATTGGTTGTAAACCCAAATACATGACCTCCTCGTCACTGCCCATCTATACAGACCTCCAGGTCTTCTATGGTTGGTATTGAGATTAAAGGCATGTGTCTCCATGCTGGCTATATCCTTGAACACACAGAGATCCACCTAGCTCTGCCTCCCAAGTGCTGGAATTAAAGGCATGCGCCACCACTGCCCAGCTTCTGCTATGGCTTGCTATTAGCTCTGACCCCCAGGCAACTTTATTTATTAACTTACAAATAGAATCACATTTCAGTACAAATGAAATATCACCATAAGAGGTGACCACTCAGGATTAGATAACCTATCAGAGGGCTCGTCCCTGGAGAAGACTGATTCTCCTCTTATCAGCCATTGATTGAATATAGCTCTTATCTAAGAGTGGGGCTTTGTGAGATTTCCCCCATCCACAAAAGCATGTCCACTGGTGTAGTTGTTATGAAGGACTTATTGAGACAGCCATATATGTTAAGGTTTCATGGATACAACTGCCATGTATAGAATACACTCTTACAGCGGATATTCTGGTCCTCTCTTTAACAGTTTTTCTACCCCATCTTCTGTGCCATCCCCTGAGCCTGAGATGTAGCAGTTGTGTTATAGATGTATCGCTTGGGGTTGAGCATCCCACAGTCATTTTATTCTCTACATCTTAACCAGTTGTACATGTCTGTAATGGTCTTTATCTGCTGGGGGGAAACTTCATGGTGAGGGGTGAGAGCTGCTCCTGTCTGTGCTTATAAGTAGAGCTATATAGAATGTAGTTGGGAATTATACTTGTTTGGGAAAGTGGCTGTAATGAGTTCTCCTCAAGGAGTTGTCTAGGTTTTTCAGCACTAGGCATTAATTCCCTCCTACTGAACAGGATTTAAGTTCAATTAGACAGTTGTTGGTTGCCCCCCAAAGTATAAGTGCCACTGTTGTACCCCTGGGAATTTTGTGATGCTGATCATTGTGGTTTGTAGACTTTTACAGCTAGGTAGGACTATTGATTCCTTTTCTCCCTTGGCAGCTTGCATAGCTCTTTCTATTACTGTGAGAGCTAGTCCTTGAGAGGAGTCTTCCAGGTCAGTTCCAACTCAGTTTTCCAAATCCTGTGTCCAAAGTGGGTTGTGTCTTTACCTATAGGTCTTATTTTCAAGTTCTGGGAGGCAACCTAGGGCAATATCAATAGTCTATATTGTTTTATAGGCTGGTTTCAGATTCTTGAAGAAAAGCAATTTGAGGCTATGATTAAGAGGAAATACTCTGTGCTCTTTTTGTGTATCTATATATGTGTAGGGTCAATAAGCTGGCAACTCCCCAAAGGAATATTCAGACTCTCAACTTGGCATACGAAAAGATGAGACAAGATAAGCAGCAGAATGTGAATATACCCAGAAATTACAAAGGACCACATCTTTCCTATTTGAGTGAAATTTCTACCACTAAATTTAACACTGGGGTAAGCATATTATTTTTTTTATATTTTTTTATTTAAAATACAATTATATCATTTTCCCCCTTTTCTTTCCTCTTTTTAGCCTCTACCAAGTCCCCTTTCACCAACTCCTTCCATGTCCCCCAACTGTCAAATTGATAGCATTTTTTTCCTTTGGAATATCACATTTTTTAATGTCTAAATATAAAAGATACTTACAGTTTATACAGCTAGAAATGGACTAGTCTGTGGGACTTGATACAGACATGGGCTCTAGATAAAGATCCAAACTGCTGCTCTCACCATTATTATTTCTCAGAACCCCTTTTCTAAAGTTCTCATTAGAAACTCTCCCTTTGACCAGCCTAGGCCCTTTGCCTGTGGGTGACAATTGTGTAGCTTGGTTTGTTTGTGGGGCCCCTTGCAGTAGGATCAGGATCTGTCCCTGGCACATGAGCTGGCTTTCTGGAACCTATTCCCTATGGTGGGATGTCTCACTCAGCCTTGATGCAGAGGGTAGGAGCTTGGTCCTGCCTCAACTTGATTTTCCAAGCTTTATTGACTACTTTGGGAGACCTTTCTGAATAGAGACAGAGGAGGAATGGATAAGGGTGGGAGTAGAAGGGAGATGGGGGGAGGGAACAGGAGGAGAAGAGGGAGAAGAAACTGTGGTTCGAATGTATAATAAATTTAATTTTTTAATTTAAAAAGGGAAAATTTTTTTTCCTTTTGTTCTAATAATGCCAAAGAATTACAACTACCATATCCAGGAGATGTTTGTTGATCAAAGTAAGGGCATTGTTCTCTCTGGATTACAGTATGTGTTGCTGGCAAAATAAAATCATTTTAGGAAGAGTGTTTAAAATAAGAGAAAAAAGATCATATATTATATGAAGACCCAAAATTTTTCAACTTTTGTGGTGTTTGTTTTCTTTTAAGACCGAGTCTCACTATGTAGCTTTGGATAGCCTGGAGCTCACTTTGTAAACCAGGCTGGCCTCAAACAGAGAGGCCTACCTACTTCTGTCTCACAAGTGCTGGGATTAAAGGCGTGCACCACCACACCTGGCCCAATTTTCTTTTTCAATAAAAAGCTTTTAACGTGTTAATAAAGAAAATCTTGGAATTAGGGGTATAACTCAGTGATTGAGTACTTGCCTAGCATGTTTAAGAATCTGATCCTAGAACTGCCCTTCCCGCCCCCCAACAAAAGAAAATGATCTTAAGAGAGTTTTACTATAGTTAGAAGCCAGGTCTTAATACTCTAAGTTAGTAGTGCACAAATAAACTATTTCCTTTGTTTTTACTGGAGTTAACTAAAATTCATTTGTATTATATCTTATGCACATAGTTTTGCATCATAGATTTTAAAGCATGATGAATAGATTTCATCATGAGTATCCTACTTGAATCTCTAATCATCAAAATACTATTGTCCTTTCTCTTTATAGTTTCCACTTTACCGCCAGCAATTTTGTTCCATGTTTATAAAAAGAGCACTATTCATTTGGCGCAACTGGAAGTTGATGTTGCTACAGATAACATTAATTTTGCTTGTTACTACATATCTCTTATTAGCTCTGCATTCAGATGATCATGATGTACCTGAAAGAGAATTGGATTTGAGTCACTATGGTGAAACCATTGTGCCTTACTCGATTTCAGGGAATTCTGATTTGGCTCTGAATCTCACAGAGAACCTTAAGAATTTTCTAAAGTCGAAGAATCAAAACTTACGAAAAATAAGAGGTAAGACTCATTTACAAAAAGAAGAGATTACTCTATAAAGACCTACTTGTCATTTGCAATGTATATAACTGTGCTATTTAACTACCCACTTCTTTCTCCTCCTACTAGTCACCGGTATCATAGAAGCAGCTAAATCAGAGGCAAAATACACACTTCAAGACTACTGTCTGCAAAAGTTGATAATTGGTGGAGCCTTTTTGGCTGTCTGTGTCTCTGCTAATTGCATCGCCCTTCATGGGGATGGGAAAGTATGGTGCTGCTGTGCAATTTAGCATTTGATATTTATTTATTGAAAGACTACGGCTTTCTTCCAGACCTCCACAAAAAGGCTGTCCTTTTCTTATACTAGTCATCCTATAAATCAGTGGCTGAAGAATTGATTGACTTCACAACTAATTTTTGAAGATGATCTAGATAATTATTTTGATTTTTTCAACATGTACCCTTGATAAGAACCATAACTAGATGTGTTCTCTGTGTTATCTTTATTAATGCTAAAAACAAGCTTAGCTAGCTTTTTCAATATCTTTGCTATGTCACAAGTACAAGCGATGACAAATTTGAAGTTTGAGTAAACAATTTTTTAAAGCATTTTAGAACACTGGGCATTAACCCAAAGCACAGAACAAACTAGAGTGTGACTATTCAAAGAAAATTGTGTGGCCTCTGTAAGAATAAGATCTGTAGCACTATAGCTCAGGGTTACCCCCTTTACTCACTCCCACTGGCTCAGTAGAACTCAATAAAAGCCATTAATGGCCTTGAAGCTATCAAAAAAGGATAGCAGACCCAAGGCTGACCAGTAGGAGGCAGGCATAATAATAAATGCAAGAATTATTTATTAAGTCAAACAGAAATCAGTGGCTGTACACTATATAGAATATAGGAGTATAGTATTTACAGAATTGATCCACATAGGTTACAAAACAAATGAGGAGAAACAGTTTAAAAAAAAAGAAAAGCAATAGAATAATTAGTGTATACTAATTGTTATTATGTGCATCATAAATGTCCACTTTTCAACATAAAAAAGAAAGGAGTTATAGACTGAATTGTGCCCCTCACAATGTCAAAATCCCAACTACAAGTACTTTGTTGACTATATTTGTAGGTAAGGTTTTGAAATGGTAATTAAATTTAAAATAAGGTCATTAACATAGGACCCAATCCAGTGACTACTGTTCTTGTAAGAAGAGGAAAGTGGGAGCTGAGAAATGCCTGGGCTGTTAAGAGCTCTTGCTGCTCTTCCAAAAGACCAGATTCTTTCCTAACATCCTTGTCAGGCTACTCAACTGTTTTTAACTCCAGCTCCCACGAATCAGATGCCCTCTTCTGGTCAGTGTGGGCACCCACACACCCCTGGCATATACATACATAGTCACACATAAATAATTTTAAATTAAAGAAGAATGTGGATGTAAACATGCATGCAGAAAAGAAAGACTCTGTGAAGACACAGACAAAACTGTTACCCAAAATGCAAGACAAAAGTGTCAAAGAAATCAAATCTGCCGTCACTGACCTCAGACTTCACACTGAAAACTGAATTTCTGGTCCTTTAATCATCTGTGGGAATTCTAATGGACAACATAGAAAATAAAGATATATCTTGGTACCAGGAAGTGGGTGTCGTTATGGCATATACCCAAAAGTATGGAATTGGCTCTAGAACAAGGTAACAAGAGCTTATGGAGTTTGAAGATGTATGTAAGAAAAAATTCTAGTTTTGAAAGGCTTTTAGGAGTTACTAAAGATAATTCTGATGAGCATGAATACAGGGAAAAAAGAAAATTTTAAAGAAAAATACCATCTTAGAAATATATTATGAAAACAATATTGGTTGAAATATGAGCATTAAGGATGCTCTGGTTATAGATCAAGTGGTAATGACAGGCATGTTATTGAAAATTAAAAGAAGAGTGGTCCTTGCTATAAAGAGCCAAATAGGGGTGTGGTGGTATTGTGTTCCCTGAAATATTGTGTGTTCCCCGAAATAAACATATCTGGGGTCAGAGAACAGACAGCCACTAGAACAAAGCCAAAAATGGTGGCTAGAAAATGGGAAGAGTAAGCCATAACAGAAGTTGGGCGGTGGTGGTGCATGCCTTTAATCCCAGCACTTGGGAGGCAGAGCTAGGAGGATCTCTGAGTTCAAGGCCACTTTAGAAACAGCTGAGCATGGTGACCCACGCCTTTAATCCCAGGGAGTGGGGGCAGAAAGAGAAAAGTATATAAGGCCTGAGGACCAGGAACTAAAGGAGAAAAAGCATTCAGTTAGTTAAGCATTTGGTTGGTTAAGCATTCAGGCTTTAGAGCAACACAGTTCAGCTGAGAACCTTTGGGATGAGGACTCAGAAGCTTCCAGCCTGAGGAAACAGCTGAGGAACTAGCAAGGTAAGGAAGCTGTGGCTTGTTCTGCTTCTCTGATCTTCCAGCATTCACCCCAATAACTGGCCTCGGGTTTGTTCTTATTAATAAGACCTTTTAAGTTTCCTGTTACATAGGGGATGGAGAGATGTCTCTGGGGCTTAATAGTACTGCTGCTCTTGCAGAGCAGCACATGGTGGTGCATAACCACCTGGGACTCCAGTTCAGGGGATCCAATGCCTTCTTAAGGCTCTGTTGTCACCACACAAGAGGAGCACAGACATTCATGCATGAAAAAAAAAGACATATGCATAATACTGAAAAATAAATTCTTAAAAAAAAACACAGAAGCAAATAATTTAATTTAATTGTATTCTGCTGCTTTGTGGCAAGTATAACATGTAAGTGATGAAAATATTTAGCCAAGGAGATTTCTAAACAGTATGTTAAAATTATGTCTGGTTTGTACTTGCCATCCATAATAAAATGTAAAAGGAGCTAGATAAATTGAAAAGGAAATATGAAACAAAAGGAAGTAGAGGTATAATGAGAAAATTCTCACCATATCTATGTTGGAAAAAAATAAAAATTGAGAAGATGTTCTACAGAAGTCATCAGTATGTTTGGACAATTTATTTAAAAAATATGGTTATGTGATGTATATAGCAACCTCTTGTCTGAAAATAAGACATCAAGGAAGGCTAATGGCTGATAGTATTCCAAACAATGAGTTAGTAAAACATTCAAGCTTCAAATATTTATTTACATCAAGCAAAGAGAGTAATGACAAAGAGTGGCTCGTGTATATATACATATATATATGCACATATAGGTGCACATATATTCCTAAATATAATCTACTCAGTCTATATAATGCTACTTGTATGTATGTTTTCAGGGTTGACCATTTGGCACTGGACAACCAATTGGTGTGCTCTTCCCAGGAGAGAAACACCTCTCCCATTCAGAGTTTTACTCAGTTGCCTGTAATTCTTTGTGTGGTGTTAAGGGTTTGTGGGCTTTTCCTCATCCACTTTGGCATATTCATTGGTGTCCCTTGTTCAGTTTATGTTTGGGCAATTCCTGTCAAAATTCCGTTGGATGTTTTACCGAAAGTTATAGGCATATATATATATATATATTGGAGTTACTAAAGACAGGGTTTCTCTGTATAGTTTTGGTGCCTGTCCTGGATCTCACTCTGTAGACCAGGCTGGCCTCAAACTCACAGAGATCCTCCTGGCTCTGCCTCCTGAATCCTGGGATTAAAGGCATGTGCCACCAACACCGGGCAAAAAATATATTCTTAAACCAAATATAGTGGTACACACCTTTGATTCCAGCACCTGGAAAGGAGAGGCAGGTAGATAAATGTCTATG
The DNA here is from genome assembly GCF_903995425.1 of Onychomys torridus. Lineage (NCBI taxonomy): Eukaryota > Metazoa > Chordata > Mammalia > Rodentia > Cricetidae > Onychomys > Onychomys torridus. Next base: position 98,624,026 of record NC_050443.1, read on the forward strand.
AGTTTGAGACCAGCCTAGTCTACATGGAGAGTTCCAAGACAGCCAGGGCTACATAGAGCTTGTCTCAAAAATAATATATTCTTAATATATGGTTTGGGTTATGAATTATACAGTGAGATTATTACAAGGATCAAGGATGGTATAAAATTCGTAAAGAAAAATATCCATTGTCAGGATTTGGAAAACAAAATGGTAAGTGGAAAAACAAAAACCCACAACTTTTTCTTTCCTTCTTTTCCAATTCAGGAAAGGTTAACTGTGAGCTACATGTTGGCTCACTGACATTTTCTTTTTTATTCTAGGTAATATAAATGATTACATATTGAAAAATAAAGAGTGTCGTAGCTTCTGCATTATTGCACTTTCTATTGAGGTTGAGAAAAACAAAACAGTATTCACTGTTTTCTTCAATAATGAGGTGTATCATTCATCTGGAATATCTCTGGCAATATTAGACAACATTCTTTTTATGACACTTTCTGGACCTAATGCTTCCATTACCGTCTTCAATAAACCTCAGCCTCATTCTCACTCTTATTATGATCCTATCACAATGTATGTATGATTTTCCAGCTTCTGAAATTGAGACTTGATATACTTTTGCTGTTTGTCCATATCCATTTGTAAAACAGCTAATGTCAATATTTCCTACCTATATTTCATAGTTTATTTCATGTTTTATTCCATCTTTTGTAGGACTGTAAGTGGATTACAAATAGTACAGTGTTTGGCTTTTGGCATTTCTGTAGTGGTTGGAACCTTTAGTCTGCAGACAGTGACTGAAAGGATCAGTCAAGCCAAGCACATCCAGTTCCTGAGTGGTGTGTGTGTGCTCACTTACTGGCTGCCTGCCTTTTTGTGTGACCTCATCTTCTTCTTCATTGCCTCCTGTATACTACTGGTGAGTATTAGCTGCAGTTGTATCAAAAATCATTTACCTTCTGTGGGCCATACTAATTTCTTTCTTTTTCTTTATTATTATGTGTTTTAAATTTTATACATCAGCCATGGGTTCCCCTGTCCTCCCCGCTCCCATTCCCACCCCCACCCTCACCCCAGCCCCTCCCCTCCATTCCCATGTCCTCCAGGATCAAAGCACCCCTGGGGATTCATTTAAACCTGGTGGATTCAATACAGGCAGGTCCTGTCACCTCCTTCCAGACTGAGCAAAGTGTCCCTGTGTAAGCCCAAGGTTTCAAACAGACAGCTCATACACTAAGGACAGATCCTGGTCCCACAGACTGGATGCCTCCCAAGCAGATCAAGCTATTCAATGGTCTCACTTATCCAGAGGGCCTGATCCAGCTGGGGGCTCCACAGCCTTTGGTTCATAATTCATGTGCTTCCATTTGTTTGGCTATTTGTCCCTGTGCTTTTTCCAATCTTGAGCTCAACAATTCACACTCTTATAGTGCCCTCCTCTTTCTCGACAACTTGAGCTCCACCTGGGGCCTGGCTGAGGATCTCTGCATCCACTTCCATCAGTTATTGGACGAGAGTTCCAGCACGACAGTTAGGGTGTTTAGCCATCTGATCACCGGACTAGGTCAGATCAGGCTTTCTCTCGACCATTGCCAGCAGTCTATAGAGGATGTATCATTGTGGATTTTGGGGGACCTCTCCAGCACTCTGCCTATTCCTGTTCTCATGTGGTCTTCATTTATCATGGTCTGTTATTCCTTGTTCTCCCTTTCTGTTCTGATCCAGCTGGGATCTCCTGCTCCCCTAAGCTTTCTTTCCCTCAAATCTTGCCCTTCATTACTCCCACTGTCATCCAGGTTGTTCATGTAGATCTCATCCATTTCTCTGTCATTGGGTGATCCTTGGGTCTTTCCTAGGGTCCCATTTTCTAGGTAGCCTCTCTGGAGTTGTGTAGCAGTCTAGTCATCTTCGTTTTACATCTAGTATCCTCCTATGAGTGAGTACACACCATGTTACCTCACTCAGGATGATTTTTTCTAGATCCATCCATTTGCGTGCAAACCTCATGATGTCATTGTTTTTCTCTGCTGAGTAATACTCCATTGTGTATACATACCGTATTTTCTTTATCCATTCTTCAGTTGAAGGGCATCTAGGTTGTTTCCAGGTTCTGGCTATTCAAATGATTTCATCTTGAAAGTAGTCAAGTAATTTGAAACTATATTGACTTATCATTTCTACAAGTTTTCTGGTAGAATTTTGGGGATCCCTTGTGTATAACATGTCATCTGTAAATAGGGGTAATTTGGCTTCTTCTTTTTCTATTTGTATCCCTTTTATTGAAAGCTGTCCTATGAGCAAAATTTAAGATTCTATCTTCTACATCTTTAAAAAGTCAGAAAGAGCATAAATAGATGCATACTGATGCAACTCAAAACTTTGAAAAAGTATGAACAAAGCAGATCCAACCCTATTCAGTGGCAAGAAGTATTTAAAAATCAGAGCATAAATCAATGAAATAAAAACAAACCAATACAAAGAATCAACTATCCAAAAGAAAGAAAAATAGAGAAGACCCACATTAACAGAGTCAAAAATGAACAAGGAAACATAGCAGACAGCAAAGAAATCAAAATATTATAAAGGAATATTTTAAAAGTCTGTGCTTCATTAATCTGGGAAACCTAAAAGAAATGGATAAATTTCTAGATTCAGCCAAAACACCAAGACCAACCACCTAAACTTACCCATAACAAATGAGGAGGCCAAAATAATAATAATAAAGCTTTCCAACTTTGAAAAGCTGAGGCCCAGATGGAGTCACAGCAGAATTCTACCAGACTGTCAAAGAAGATCTATAGCCAGTTCTTCTGAAAGAAAGAGAGAAGCACTCCCAAACTCCATCTATGAAGCCAGTATCACTCTAATGATAAAACCATGTAAATACACAACAGAAAAGAAAACTACAAGTGAGTATCTCTGATAAACATAGAGACAAAAATGTCCAGCAAAATATTTGCAACCTGAATACAGACATACATTAAAAAAAAAAAAAAAGATTGTATACCATGACTAAGTTGACTTTATCCCTGAAATGCAGAGATGGCTCAACATAGCAAGTCAGTAAGTATAATAAACCATGTTAATACACTTAAAGATGAAAATCACATGTTCATCTCAATAGATGCTGAAAAAGCCTTTGACAAAATCCAGCATGCCTTCATGATAAAAGTCGTAGGAGGAAGTAGGACCAGAGGGCACATACCTCAACATAAATAAAGCTAGCCATGAGACACCCATAGCTAACCTCATCTTAAATGAAGAAAAGTGTGAAACAATCCTACTGAAATGAGGAGTGAGAGGGAAATCCACTAATTTTACTCCTTTTCAATAGTGCATTCAATGCACTAACTGGAGCAATAAGGCAAGAGAAGGAAAATAAAGACATATAATTAGGAAAAGAAGTTAAATTTGTTCTAAGATTGTCTTTAATTTTAGTTATGAATGTTTGTCTGCATGTATATATGGGTACCATGTATGTTTCTGATGCCCCTGGAGTTCCGGTGGATAGCTAGGAGCCACCATGAGTGTCTAGTAACTGAACCCAGGTCCTCTGCAAGAGCAGCTTAGTGCCCTTATCCACTGAGCCATCTCTCCAACCTCTGCAACTTCCTCTTTCTAAAAATCTTACTCTGCCTTTCATATCAGCTTCCCTCCTCATTAGACATGTAGAGTGTCGACAGAAGGTTATCTTTTGATGAGCTTAAATTTAAGTGAATGTTAGAATTACTGGCCTTACCAAGGATTTGCATAGCCAAGTCAATATTGATTTGGAGATAAGCCTCAAAATATGCTATTCTTGTTAGATATTTCTATTCATAAAATCTTCAGGGAGGAATATTTTCTTCTTCAAACTTTAATGCCTGAAACACAGTTTATTTTACCAATATTGTTATTATCTATTCCCCTCCCCCATTTAAAAATTGTTTCTTGGTAAAAAATGATGTAATGATTCTGGACTTTTTTCCTAAATAGCTACTTCATTGCTATGACATTCTTTTAAAGTAATCAGTCTTTCTCCCACTGGTTTGAAATACTGGTTTTATACTATAATAACTAACAATGTGCATTTAAGTATATTTTGTATTATGTAATTCTGTCCCATTGGTATATATTTAATGGGCCACTTTGTGATGGTACTAAGAACTGAACCCAGAGTCTTGTGCATAAAAGCAATAATAAGTCTGCAACTGAGCTATGTTCCCAATTCTGTAATGTGCTATTTATAACAGTTGCTTTTAATTGTGGCAGTTTTAAAGTACCTTTCATGATTTTGTGCATGGCATTCCCCCACTTCCTCTATTATTCGTCTTTTGCAGAATGCTCTCTTTACCGTGACATAATTTGGTTTTCATATAAACTTCCAAAGCAGCTTATTCAAGAAAATTCTAATTTCATTGAATTTATATTATTTTTAATTTCACATTTTTGGTGTGTTGACTCCCTTCCTATGTAACAACATAGCATATTGCTTCACTTATCTGGGTAAATTTAAATGAACTTTGAAGCCAGTTCTGATTGGGGCTTTTCTCACACTTGTAAGTCTTAGAACAAAGGTGCCTCTAAGTTCCCCAGTTTCCTCCTGTCTTTACAAACCCTTTTTGTTTGCTAGGGGAGGAGCCAACCATGGTTAGGGCCATTAGATTTTTTTTCACCTATGATCACTGAGTCTCTTCATTTGCTTCCTTCAGACACTAGTGCTTGAATAGAAAATATTTCCAAGAACTACACAGGATTCTAATGAAACATTTTTAGTTTATCCTTTCCTTCCATGAACTAGTGATCTTGCTAAATAATCATGTCATTGATCAGAAGGTACAACTTGTTATTTTTTAAAAAAAATTGAAATTACTAGCTAATATGCAGATTTTTAGAAATTTCTTTAGTGGCACTAGTAATTATTTTCCAAATCTAGATCACTCTAAATTTGTGTGCTCTTCAGTTCACTTCTCAATTATAATTAAGAGTAATTGGAAAAGAGCCATAAAGTTCAGATCAACCACCAGAAGGCACTCTGAACAATGCAGCCATAGGGAAAACCTAAGAAAAGCAGCTTATATCCTAGGTCTTTTTCCCCCAAGAAAAATTCAGTTTGGCTTAATACAAATATAATTACTTTGCCTTTGACCATGGCTGTGGGAAGTAAGGACTATTTCAAAGAGGAGAAAAACTGAAAGAGGCGTTCAGTTACTGTGCTCATTGTAATATTATCAGTTGGGAAATAGCCCACCTAAGGCTTACACTCTAAAGCTTAAAAAAAAATGACCAAAATTAGTAGTGAATAATTATGGCCTAGTAGAAACAGTAGCTGTGCACAGTATCCTTCACCTTGCTTTGACCTCTATACTCTGTGTCCCAGGGCGTATTCATATTCTGCCAAATGGATGCATTTTTTGTGAGTTACAACTTTCTGGACACGATGCTGATTTTCATGCTGTATGGCTGGTGTGCTGTTCCCCTCATGTATCTTGGAAGCTTTCTGTTCAGAAGTAGCACTACTGCCTACATCAAGCTCACGCTCTTTAACTACTTTTCAACTATTTTTAGTATCATCATTTACACTATAGTGAAATTTTATGGTAAGAACACTGTACAATTTTCCCTTTTTCCAGAAAATACATTAAATAAATGGGGATGAAATAATATAAGAATTAAAAATTAACTGATAAACACTTTCCAGTAATATGAAAACCTATGATTTTGGAAAATAGCAAATACTTATTGAGTGGGTATGTGGGAATTAGAGATGGAGGAAAAGGGGGAAGAGGAAGAAAGAGAAAAGAAAAGACCAAGAATAAAAAGGAAAGAAAGGAGATACTAGGAAGTCACTGTTACCAAAATCTACTCTTCAATTGTGTGATTGTTATTTTTCTACAAGCTATCTCGGTGGGTACATTTAGCAATTGATGGTACTTTCTTAAGGATTGTCTGATAGTTTGATAATTGTCTAAGAATGGCTTAATCATTTGGAGGGAAGTTTATTTTTATGAGGAGGTTCACTACTTTTCCAATAACTGAAGCTAATCTATTATCTTTTAATTACAGGGAGTGACTTTCCTAAGTTCGTCAACAGCTTCATAAATACAGCTTTAATGACACTGCCTAGTTACAACTTTGCAATGAGTATCAGCAAGTATTTTGATGACTATGAGTTGAAAACATCGTGTGCAAAGGAATTCAGAAGCATTTACATGGATTGTAGTGAGTCATGTGAGTACTGGGAACTAACTCTTCAGGCCCATAAAAACATTATATTCCTTTCTACATTCTGCACTTCTAGTAAGGTTACATAAAGTAAGAAAAGCCTGGTTTTCTTCCAGTTGTGTAGAATGAGCTGAGTTGCAAATTGGAGGCACATATAACCTGTTCAATGGGAAACCTATGGACATCCAAGAAAAAAAGGCATTTAGAACCACAACTAGGCATGACCTGAGAACCCTCTCCACATCACATTGTAACTGTTAAGACTACAGGATAAAGAATATTGAAAACTGCAAGAGAGGGGTTCCAAATTACTTCGAATGACTGATCCATCAGAATTAGAGCAGACATCTCAATAGAAACCCTGGAAGCCATGAAAGCATGGAATGATATGAAGCTCTGATAGAGAATAACTGATAACAAAATTTACTGTACCTTTCCAAGTTAACTTCTACAATCAATAGAAATTGAAGACCTTCTAAGATAAAAGCATCTTATGGCCCAGTAAAGCAGCACCATAGAAAATGCTTAAAGAACCCTATATGTGGGTAAATAAGAAAGACAGTCATAATCATGGGAACTCAGCAAAGAATTCATTTTATGAAAGGAATCATAAATAAATGAGAACTAAGAAAGAAGTAAAAATTCACAACTCAATTAGTCATTAAACCATAAGACAAAAAAGGGGGAAAGAAAAGAATAAAGAATATTAAAACCGAGTCTCTGTAAGCACCGGAAAGATGGCGGAGGAAGGGGAGAGAAAAAAGATCCCTTTGGTTCGGGAAAATCTCCTGAAAAAGAGGAAGGCTTATCAGACTCTCAAAGCAACCCAGGCAATGCAGGCCCTTTCGGCAAAGAGGGAGGGAAATCAAAAAATTCAGGTTTAAGCGACTGGACTCATTCGTACATGATTCCTGGCAGCAGCAGCGTGACAAGGTGCGTGTCTGGAGACTAGAAGTGATACCTGATAAACATCCCTTGGCCTTTGTTATACGCATGGAAAGGACAGAAGGAGTGAGTTTATTGCTACAGAAGACCATAGCAAAACTTCGCCTGAAGAAGTTGTTCAGTGGTGTCTTTGTCCATGTGCCTCAGAGTGTGAAAAAGCTGCACACAGTAGAGCCTTATGTGACCTGGGGATTTCCAAATCTGAAGTCAGTCTGGGAACTCTTCTTGAAACGTGGACAAGCTCTGACAGACAACACAGTGATTCACTGCTGGATTCTGTCAGACCTTTTAAAGAGAGTCATCAGCGGTACTCCTGATTTCCTTCCTCAGGCCATGACAAATAGGCTGAGAAAAAGCAACCTGGAGAAGGAAGAGGTTAGTTTAGTTCACAATTGCAGGCTAGAGAACATTGTTGCTGCAATTTTTTAATTTATTCTTTTATACAACACCTTTCAACAATAGCCTCCCCTCTCTTCCCTCCTTCAAGCCCCTCTTCCTCTCCCCCAGATCCACTGCTCCTCCATTTCCCTTCAGAAAAGAGCAGGCCTCGTAGTGATTTCAGCTGAACATGGCATAAAAAAATGCAGTAACACTAGGTAGGCATAAACCTTCAAATCAAGGCTGGACAGGGCAACCCAGTAGGAGAAAAAAAGGTTCCATGAACAGGCAAAAGAGTCAGAGACACCTCACTCCCACTGTTAGTAGTCCCATAAGAACACCAAGCTAAACAACCACAGCATGTATACAGAGGACTTAATGTAGACCCATGCAGGCTCCGTGATGCCCCTTCAGTCTCTATGAGCCCTGCTTAGTAGATTCTGTGTGTGATGGTAGTCCTGATTCCTCCGACTCCTACAATCCTTCCTTCCCATCTTCTGTGGGGTTCCCTAATGTTTTTGGCTGTGGGTCTCTGCATCTACTCCCATCAGCAGCTAGAGAAAGTCTCTTTGATGACTATTGGGCTAGGCACCAATCCTATGAGTATAGCAGAATATCATTTCATTGCTTTTTTTTTTCTTTTGGTCAGTCATGTCTGGTTCTCTCCACAGAGCCTGCATGGGTCTGTGGTAGGTCTTAATCAGCAGATAAGTTAATAATGTAATACAGCACATAAATTGGATCAAATACAAAAAAAATCACATAATCATTTAAGCAAATGCAGAAAACTTGACATAACTCAACATCCCTTTATGATGAAAGCCATGAAGATACTAGGAGAATAAGGATCATAACTCAACCTGATAAAGGCTATATATGACAAGCCTACACTGCATTACAGCAAATGGGGGAAATTGAAAACAGTTCCTCTAAAGGAATAATTCACGGATCTCTGTCTACTCTTGCTACTCTTACTTGGTGTAGTGCTTGAAGTCTCACCAGAATACCACAAGACATTTAAAGCCTACCCATAGGAAAGTGTGTTGTCATATCTTTATTTTTTCCCCAAGGCAGGGTTTCTCTGTGTAGTTTTGGTGCCTGTCCTGTATCTCGCTCTGTAGACCAGTCTGGCCTCAAACTCACAGAGATCCACCTGGCTCTGCCTCCCAAATGCTGGGATTAAAGGCCTGTGCCACTACTGCCCAGCATCAAGTTATCTCTTAATTATAAGAGAATATTACAAACAAATGTATGTCAGCAAATTGTGTGGCCTAGACAAAAATGGGCAAATTTGGGCTGGAGAGATGGCTCAGAGGTTAAGAGCACTGACTGCTCTTCCAGAGGTCCTGAGTTCAATTCCCAGCAACCACCTGGTGGCTCACAACCATCTGTAATGAGATCTGGCAACCTCTTCTGTATACATAATAAATAAATAAATCTTTAAAAAAAAAAAGAAAAGAATGGAAAGGCTGAGAAGTAAAGTGCTTTCTTTAAAAAAATGGGCAAATTTCTAATAACACACACTGTGAAAACTAACTGGAGCAGAAATAAAATATTTAAATATAAAGAATATCAAACCAATAATTAAAATCCCACTCCTTTCCCCAAAAGACCATGATTATATAGCTTAACAAAGTCCATGATACATTCAAAAAAAAAGTTACCATTGGTACTTTTCACATTTTTCCTAATGATACAAGAGGAGGAAACACACTGTAACTTAATAGAAAAGTCCACTTTGTTTATATCTTAACAAGTGCTGGATGGTTGACTATTGAAGTACATTAAAGGATTATACACTATGGCAAAGTATAATTTACCCCACATATGCAATCTGTGTTCACCATGTGAAAATTATTCCATATCACACACCTCAACAAGTTTGAAACAAAAATATTTAAAATGATTATTTATTTATTTATTTATGTGAAATTCCAGTTTTATGAAAAGCCAAAACTGACACCATACTAAATAGAAAAAAGACTCACCACCCCCATTTCAGGAAAAACATAGAAATTACCATTTCTCTGTTATCACTTAACATTACAATGAAAGTTTTAACCAGTAAGATTAAGCACACAGAAAAAAGAGTTGCCTAGTTGTGGGGGCCCACAGAGGCTCCCTAGTAAGGCTTTACTCAAGGTCAGAAAGCCTGAGCTTGCTTGGCCCAGCAGGGCTGCATAATAGGATGATTTGGCCAAAGGCATGGTTACCAGGTGCTTTGAAGAGTCTACACTTGTTGGTACTTTATACCTTGACCTTGAGAGGGGGAGGTCTTTTGCTCTTCCCCTTGATGATGTATAAAAAGCCAATCATGATTAAACTCAAGGCAACTGGGTATTGACCCAGGGCCTTCCCAAAGCTGTCCTGTGTCTCTGTCTTTCTCATTGTTTCTGTCTATATTTCTATCTAATACTTCCTCATTCCTCATTCCTCCCTCCAAGAACCCTTCGACAGGTTGGAGCTGGCCTCCTACACCTAGTTGGAAATTTAAAAAGGGAAAAAATACCTCTTTTTATAAATGGCATGATTTGATAGAAAATTCAGTTGATATATTCAAACTGAACTAATGGACAAATTTAACGACGTTTCAGAATATAAGATCAACACACACAAAAGCAATCTAAATAGTTCTGTGTACTAACAATAAACACTCTGAAAGTAGATAAAACAATTCCATTTATATTATCATCAAAATTAGCATAATTGGGAATAAATTTAGCCAAAGATTCCACATTGAGAAATACAAAACAGTGCTTAAAAGCATTAAGAAAGGGCCATCTTTGACTGCATTATCATTTTCTGGCTAGCCCAGACTACAAAGATCCTGGGAGTATGGGTGGGGTGGAGAGATTCAGAGACTAGGAGAGTCCACAGGTTAAAACATGCATGTGTGGTCATTTCAGGTTTCAGGGGGAAAAATAGAAGAGTCTGTAGTTGTTTTTTGTTTGTTTGTTTGTTTAATCTTTACTCTTTTGGGGGGAGGGGGGACTGCCACCCAGGTGCATCTTAGTGATAGAGCACTAGCTATATGTCTGAGTCCCTGCCTGGGTCACTGCTCAGTGCCAAAATAGAGAACAAAAAAGCTAGAGGGAAAACAAAAGATCAACAACTATAAATAACCACATCAAGAACGTCAAGTAAAATAACAAGACAGTTACTTATTTGCTATATCTTATACTTATTAAATCTAACTTAAAACTCATTTTGAGCAGGTTCATACCTATGAATCTAGGACTTGGGAGGTAGAAAGAAGGTCAAGAATTTCAGACCATCCTCAACCACACAGCAGGTTGAAGGCCAGCCTCAGTTACATGAGTGTCTCAAAAAAAAAAAAAAAAAAAAAAAAAAAAAAAAAAACCAAAGACAAAAGATCTTTTCTTTCCTGTATGTCTTACTATCTAGCACTGTTTTCAATGCTGTGCTGGTTTGTAAAGTAGGTAATTATCTCTTGTGTCCTCAGATACTCAGAACAATGTGTACGGCTTTGGAGAGCGTGGGATTGGGAAGTTTCTGATCACACAGGCTGTCATGGGCTTAGTCTTTATCCTCTTGCTTTTATCTCTGGAGGCTATTTCCTGGAACCTGAGGAACTTCATCTTTCATAACATTATTTTTTGTTTCTACAATAAATTCAGAAAAGGCAGGCAAGTAAGTAACTAACTAGACTTTAAATATAATTTAAAGAAAGCACACTATTCAGCCAGAAAACAGGAATTTACATTTTCTCATTTCCATTACTTTTTAAAGAAAGTGTTATTTGATTACACCAAAATACATCAGTGGCTTGTTTGAGGTGTAAGTATCTTAGCTTGGGTCTACTCCTCTAGGAAATAAGTCATTTTTCATGGGTTAGCTACAACTGAAGTCATTGTCCTTATGCTAGTAAGAACATACTATTCACTCTAAATGTAGAAACTTTTTTTCTTTGAGAATTTTATGCATTGTATTTTGAGGATATCCCCTCCCCTTCTCCAGCTCCTCCCAGATCCAGCCCTCATTCCATACACACCCAACTTTGTGTCCTCTTTTTATTTTTTAAGCCCACTGGGTCCAATTTGTGCTGCCCAAATATTCTTGGATATGTAGCCTTCCATTGGAACATGGACAACCTACCTGGGGTCACACCCTTCAAGAAAATTAATTCTCTCTCCTGGAAGCTATCAGTAACTACCTTAAACTCCTCAGCTAGGTTGGGGTTTTGTTCCCACCCACCCCCACTCCATGCTGGGATTTTGTCTGGTTTGAGCTTATACAGGCCTTGTGCATGCTGACACAACTGTTGTGAGTTCCTGTGTGCACCTGCCCTACTGTGTTCAGAAATAACTGTTTCCTTGTAGTTATCCACTGCCCCTGGCTCTTACAAAATGTTCATAACAGGAGTTTCATGGAATTGTGTCTTTGAATCTCCTCGGCTGTCATACTCTTCTAAAATGGACCCAACCAGAAGTATGTTTGCATGTGAGAGTTTAGGAAACAGGTAGAAAGGGTCTTAGAAACTGCTCAAGTATTTCTTCATATCTTTGAGATTATACCCACAGGTTAGCTTTCTTAAAGCTGTTGATTTAAACCAGTTCTCTATAGAATGCCCTCATGTGTACTCCTGGTCTTGAAAAATATCTAACCAGGAAATCAAAGAAGACGAGGATGAGGACATAAGGAGAGAAAAAAGGAAAGTCCTCTCACTGATGCTCAAGTCACAGAAACCCCCACTGATCCTTAAAGAAGTTACCAAGGTAATGTCACTTCCTGGCTAGCTGCCTTGGAGTTTAAGCATCCCTGCCTGAAATTAACCAGTGCAGTCCTTGTTCATTGCAGTTCTGCAGAGGGCTGGAAGGGAAGTGCTCTTATGAGATTGTCAGTTTGTTAGCTTTATGAGTCTGAGGTAAGAGCTGTAGTTCATGACCAGTGTTTCAGACATTGTGAGTTGTTGTGTTTGTTTGTTTGTTTTTAACTTTCTCAGATTTATTTTAAGTGTCCTGTTGTCAAGGCTGTGAGAAATATCTCCCTTGCAGTCAGGAAGTCAGAGTGCTTTGGATTGCTTGGATTAAATGGAGCTGGAAAAACTACTACATTCAAAATGTTGACCGGAGAAGAAACTATCACCTCTGGAGTTGCATTGATTGATGGCAACAGTGTCACTGGAAATCCAAGAAAGGTATTTCTCTTCTTAGCCAATCACTTAGTATCTTGACAGGCAAATTGTTGAGGAACCTAGTGGGGGGCAGGGACACTAAGGACCCTGATACATAAATCCTCACTTCTTAGAATTGAAAGACTCCATGGCTATACTGAGTTTGAGGAAAGGAAAATAATCTTTCCCGTGAAACAAAGATTAAGTGTCTGCAAATAGACAGAACTGAAGGAGAACAGCTCTCACACCTAACTTGCTCTGACATAGAGTTGGAAGTACAACTAACTAGAAAAAAAAAAAAAATGATTATGAGAAACAGAAAGAATTGAAAGCATTCAGCTCTGTTGGGCTGTAAGTTTTTGTTGTTGTTGTTTTGTTTTGTTTTGTTTTTTTAATACAGGGTTTCTCTGTGTAGCTTTGCGCCTTTCCTGGATCTCGCTCTGTAGACCAGGTTGGCCTCAAACTCACAGAGATCTGCCTGCCTCTGCTTCCCGAGTGCTGGGATTAAAGGCGTGTGCCACCACCGCCCAGCAGGATGTAAGTTTTAAAGAACAAAGTGAAGATGGCGCCCAGATTTCTATGTTGAACTTCTGAAGGTAAATACTCCAGTCACCAAGAGAGTAAATATCTTGAGAGAGTGTGTTTGGAGGGCATTTGGATCTTGAGGCATCTATGATACATCTAAATGGGAGCATACAATGAACAGTATGAACCCATGATAGGAAAGTGATATGAATTTGGGGTTTATCAAAGTACAGATGAAACTTAAACTGTGAAAGTGGATGAGACAGTCTATCAGGAATGTGTTCAAGAGAAAGAATATGGACTGAATTTGGTGGATTATCAACACTGAAACACAGAATAAAGGAACTGGAGACAGAATCATGAAAATTGGAGAGTTAGAGGGAAAGCCTGGATAAAATTTTCTTTCTCAAGCCAAATGAGAAATAAACTTTCAAGAAAGTAATTGACTAGTGATCTTGGGCATTTTTCAACCCATAAAGTGTCCTGTGGAGGAGAACAACAACATACTTCCTACAGACACAAGTTATTTGCAGACCGTGTCTCTGCCTTGCCAGGAAACTACTAAAGTTCCTGCGGGATCAAGTAGAATTTCATAAGAACGTAATGGATGGAGAGGAGAAAGCCTACGGTGGCTGTGAAGGCCTTGACGCCATGTATGTCAAATTAATATCTTCTGATGGGCATAAATCTATTGTAAAAAGAAAACATGCATTAACATCAGGAACAATAAAGTCCATGTTGAGTGCATCAGGGCAGTTTGCTGAGAATGAAACCAATGAGGTCAATTTGAGAGAGATCCCTTCGCACATGCTATTGAAAGTATGCATGTATTTTACCTACAAGGCCCGCTACACTAACAGCTCCACCGAGATGCCTGAATTCCCAAATGCACCTGAAATTGCACTGGAGCTACTGATGGCTGCGAACTTCCTGGATTGTTAAATAAAATAAATGATAATAAACTGTCCGTTTTTTTTTTCAGTATTTAATACCTGTAGTTCAGTTAGTCGTTTTTCCACATATAGCATGGTGCCTGTGTGGAACTTCACTCTAAAGTTAGTCGCTGAGCAGATTCCTTCTGTCATTTGTATAGCAGAGTTGAATTTGTTTGCTACATCAACAAGTTAAGGACGTTCACAAGCCAAGAAATAAGCAAATAATGCCAGCTTGTAGGTGGTTTGCTTTCTCCTTTGGATGTGTCCTTTAAAATTGTAAGTAATAGAGCAAATCCTGGAATGTAAGCATAAATGAACATATTCTACAGGTAAATACAGGGGCTAAGTATTTTAAGTATTTTTATGTTTTTAGTGGTTTTTTAAGAATCAGTTCTGATCTTACAGCCACTGAGCATTACTAGAGTTATGCAAATAATTACATGAAAAATCATGTTTATAACTTAGCCAAACCTTGATTTTTGTAACTCAGAATAAGAGTTGAAATTTCTTATGTGTTTTTTGATAAACTGTAATATTCTTTAATTGCAAAAAAGTGTCCAGTGGAGTTCTCTGAAGCCTAGTACAGTAGTGTGACACGTAGACAAGCCAGGTTTGGGAGATAAATATATATATACAGGTCTGAAGAAAGCCACATGTGCAACCAAGGGAAAGTGAAGAATTACACCTGGGTGTCAGCAGATAACCAAGACAGAGCTGTAACTTAGCAACTAGAGCGTACTTACCTCAAGGCAGGACAGGGAGTCTAAAAATATATAGCAACAAAAACTGAACAAAGAAGGTTACTTAAGGCATAAATGAAAACAATGTAAGTGGTGTACAGTTAGCAAGGCTCAGACCTTCTTAGACCTAACTTTGCTTCATTCTTTCCTGAATGAAAAAGCAATAACCACTTTATCATTCTACAAACATCCTTCCTATGCAGTCATCTGCAAGGGTCTCCTTTCATTTTATCTGGAATATGGTTGTGTGTCGTACACCATCTTCTCAGCCTTACTGGTTGCTTTCCCTGCATATGAATTTATACATTGGCAATGTGTGACTGTGCCTGTTTCCCTGCACTTACCACAACAGAATATTTGACCCATCTTTTCTTTTCTTTTTTGTTTTTAGTGTGATCCATTTTTAAAAACACTATTGAGCAGTTTTTTGTCTTTTCCTTTCTTATGAGAGTGGAATATATAACTGTAGGAAATATTTAAAAGATACCAGTTTCCTTTCCTAGAAATAGTTTATTTGTATCTTTTATATATTTCTTAATTGTTAACACTTTCCTTATTAATTTCTTACAATTCTTCAGTTCAGAGACACTCAAAAAAAAAAAAAAAGTACACATTTTCCTGTTCTTTCTGGTCCCTTCCTAGATCTGTTTCTACATATGCTCACCCCTTTGATCTGGCGCCCCAGAAGTCCTATGTCTCTCTTCATTTGCCTACATATTTTCTATTTGAATGAGTGGACACATACACATGCTGATTAGTTTATATTGTTTCATCTTCAAATTACATCCAACCTCGTGTTAGTTCTATTTTATCAAGTGTTTGTTCCTGACATAATTATTTGATTTGTGTATACATGTTCATATGAATGTACACGTGTATGGGTACACATGCACACAATTGTGTTTGGAAAGGCCAGAGGTCAATGTCAAGTATCTTCTTCTGTCATTTCTCCACCTTAATTTTTGAGGCAGAATGTCTTACTGAAGCTGGAGCTCACCAGTTGGCTAGGTTTCCTGGCCCGCAAGCCTTCAGGATCTACCCACCCACCAACTGGCATACCCAGCTTTTTATGTGAGGGCTAAGGGTCTGAACTTCAGTCCTCAGGCTTGAATGGAAAGCGTGTTGCCAACTATTCCAGCTCTCCAACCCTCAACCCTCAGAAATTTGCATTTGTTTCTTTATTGTTGTTTCATTTTCTGTGATGTTTTCTTACTTATCTAAATTACAGCCTTTTTCACTAGCCTCATTTAAGCACAGTTGTAAGAGTTTCTTTCCAGTTTGTGTCTGATTACTCCAGTGTTGTGCCTGTTTGAGTGCCAGTCTCTGCTGTGGCCATTGAGGAGCAGGCCATTTGCAGACATCTTTTGCCAATTAATCTTAGATTATATTCTGGATATTATTAATAATGAATGCATCGGGAGAGTTTTAATTCTGTTATATCCCTTCAAAGAATTTTAAGTATTTTGACAGGCATCAGAAATGGCTGAATTCACACTATAAATTTTACTCTACATTAGTCCTGAAGTGATATGTTGCCTTAATTCTTTGAGCATTAACTTGGCTAAATACATAAAAATATATACTCCTATATACTTTATATAATATACATTATACATATATATAATTCCTGTCTGTGAGAGAGCTGATCTGACAGAAGTTACCTGACCATTGCTATAAACAAAATACTTCAATTAGAATATTAACAGAGCTTACTTTCAAACACTCAAGGCACATAGTAGTAATATGCATATATATGTACAGGTAGATTGAAAATTCCAGCTAGTGATATTGATGCCTTATTTTCCTTCATTGAACTCCATCTGTAAAGCAGCTGAAGGTGAAATAACAAACCATTCTTAGTGTGAGTTGTAGAGGTATCAGAGTTATCAGTAGTGTGAGTTAAATGACTTTATATTCTTGTACCTCATCCCTATGAGATTTATGCTCCACAGGATAGCTGACATGGATTGACTGCTTATAATTACCCTCTTGATTCAGATTAGGTCAAGAATTGGTTACTGTCCTCAGTCTGAATCTGTGCTGAACCATATGACAGGCCGGGAACTGCTGATCATGTACTCAAGGCTGTGGGGGGTCCCAGAGGAAGACATTGACAAGTATGTGGAAGTCTTTCTGCATTCAGTGCACCTGGAACACTTCGCTGACCAGTTTATCTACACATACAGGTGAGACATCGTGTCCTCACTATTAAGTGACCTACCCTGTGCTTCTGCTGTTTCAAATGAATGCCCACAAAGCCATTGCTACCTCTCGGGTACATGGAGGTAGATTAACCTAGCACTCTGCCAAGGCTCAGACATCAGGAAAGCAGCATATCCCATTTGGATGGTGTTAGCCTTTTGCATGTTTGAACAATCTTGACATTAAAAAAAAAAAAAGAGCCCCGATAGCTCCATGGACACACACACACACACACACACACACACACACACACACACGAATCATCTGAATGTGCAGATGATTCTATGAATTAGTGACCTATATTACTCTTTCTTCCTCACATTACGGAGTGGTGGCTGCAAACGCAGGCTAAGTACCGCTGTTGCCCTAATGGGAAAGTCTTCCGTTGTCTTCCTGGATGAGCCATCCACTGGCATGGACCCAGTAGCTCAGCATCTGCTGTGGGACACGGTTACACGGGTCTGTAAGACCGGGAAAGCTATCATCATAACTTCTCACAGGTAAGAGCCATTGGAGCCATTGGAGGCTCGGTTAGAAACTAGAAGGAGCTGCAATGGGCATAGGATGGAATTCATTTCAGCCAGGACTGTGAGTCGGTAAACTTACATAAGAATAGGTAGGAGCAACAGAGAAGTAACTGGGGATGAACTTGCTAAATGAGAGCTCAGTTGACTGATAGAACCAAGAACTGAGAGAAAATACTAGCTAGGTAACTTAATGAGGATTTACATATGTACTGCTTTAAATTTCCAAATGTCCTCCTCTTCCCAAATACGATCTTAGTGGTGACCATCTGTAATGCTAAGGTTTCTAGTTCTAAGTCTTCCAACTCTAGCTATTTGAACTCATTCTCTGGAAGAGTGTCCTCAGACATGTCTTCTTTTTCCTCCTAGAATGGAAGAATGTGAGACACTCTGCACTAGGCTGGCCATCATGCTGGAAGGGAGGTTCACCTGCCTTGGCAACCCCCAGCACGTCAGAAAGAGGTTTGGTCATGTATACACCTTAACAGTAAAGATCAATATTGCTAAGGATGAAGATAAAATAGCAGAGTTCAAAAAGTTCATTGAAACAACTTTCCCAGGTAACATAGGTATGATGGATTCATGACTATTATATTAAGTAATGTCACAGTTCTGCTACATGTTTTCAATTATAGTTTTCATTGAATTATTCATATTTATTGAACCCTTATGTTCAAATCAAAATTATATGTAATGGTTCCAAACTGGAATATATATTTATTGCTATATAACAGATTACCCAGGGCTGGAGAGAGAGCTCCGCAGTTAAGAACACTGACTGCTCTTCCAGAGATCCTGAGTTCAATTCCCAGCAACTGTATGGTGACTCACAACCATCTGTAATGAGATCTGGTACCCTCTTCTGCCCTGCAAGGTGGGGGGTTGAAACAGGGTTTCTCTGTGTAGCTTTGTGCCTTTCCTGGAACTCTCTCTGTAGACCAGGCTGGCCTTGAACTCACAGAGATCTACCTGGCTCTGCCTCCTGAGTGCTGGGATTACAGGCGTGCGCCGCCACCACTACCTGGTTTGTATCTTTTATTTTTATTAAAAAGAAACACTATTATTCTCTCCATTACTAACTTGTCAAAAATCTTTCTCTTCTTAGGTAACATCAAAAACCAGGAATTTCAAGGGATTATTGGCTACTATATTCCAAGCAAGGAAGTCTGCTGGGGAAAGGTGGTTGTCAAATTTATGCCATTCTAACCTATTAGTAGAGGGCAAATAGAAAACATTGGGACTTGAGCATGTAGATGAGAGTTCAATTAACAGAGAATTAGAAACTTTAAGTTACTTTTCCAAGGCTACCTGAATTTAACTGATTGAATCTTCTGACCCCAAAATTATATTATGTCACGTTCAGCAAGAGCATGGGTATGATTAGGTATGCATGGATGGGCAGGCCTACAATCCCAGTACTCTGGAGGCTGAGGCAAGAGAATCTCCAATTTGAGTCCAGCCTGGGCTACATGTAGAGATTCTATCTAAAAGCGTGTGTAAGCAGAATGGGGGGCAGGGTGCAGGATAGCTTTCCTTATGTTCAGTCATCTTTCCCTTTTGCTGTGTGTCCTGGCTGGGGAAGGTCGAGTGGGGAAAGGGTTATCTAGAGACAGTAGGTGATAATCTGCCTTTTGTCTGTATGTTTGTTCAAGGTATTTCAAATTATGGAGGAAGCCAAAGTGCTGTTCAATCTGGAAGACTATTCTGTCAAACAAGTAACCCTGGAACAAATCTTTCTGACCCTTGCTAATACCGACAAAATGAGGGCTTTTCAGGAAGTAATTTTGTAATGCTATGAGAATACAATAAACTGTGACCCTCTTTTCTCAGATTCTCTCCGCCACTGGACATATAGAAATCTTTTACGTACACATTATACAAATAAAAACCCTGGGGAAGACGGTTTGCAGTCTTTGGAAGTTCAAGTGAATGACTGGTTATCTGAACTGTGAATATTTCTTTTACCCTACTTCTGAACTTCAAAGTTAGCACCTTACTCTTTGTCTACCTTCCCAGCACAGCTCTGAAACTTGCTTCAGATCTTAGAGCCAAATTCTCAGCTCTGACGCCGACCAGTTTCTTTATATTGGATCCCTCCTTATTCTCTCTCCACCTCAGTTTTCCTGTCTGTAAACCAGGATTGATATTTTCTACTTTTATGAATTCAGAGGATGGAATAGGATAGTTATAAAAAACACATTGACCAGTAGCAGGCAAGCTATTATCTTGTTTAAGGCTATTATTTTTAAATTTTAATTTAGTCTAGTTTTTAATTTTCATAAAGGTATGTGTTTTATGTTGAGCATTCCCCACTTCACCCTCTCTTTGCTCGTCCCTACCCATCCTGGTTTTCCCCTTTGTTCCTGTGGACAATTTCACTTCTCTCCTCATTTTATATATACATACATGGTTTCATGTGACTACATCACATCTAGGACCACAAAATGAGAAAACATATTTGTTTCTCTGAGACTGGCTTAATTTGCTTAATGTGCTTATCTCCATTTGTGTCTGTTTTCTTGCAAATGACATAACTTCATTTTTCTTGGTTTCTCTCTGTTATTGGATATCTGCATTGGTTTGGTTACTTAGCAATTGTGAAAAAAATGCTGCAATAAACACTGATGTGCAACTGAAACTAATAATAATAATAATAATAATAATAATAAGAAGAAGAAGAAGAAGAAGAAGAAGAAGAAGAAGAAGAAGAAGAAGAAGAAGTTGTTAGAGGCTAGCATGATGGCCCAGTAGTTAAGACCACTTGCTGTACAATCATAAAGAACAGAGTTCCAATCCTAGAACACACAGAACAAAGTTGGGCATCCCATACTTGCCTGTAACCCTACATCCAAGGGGAGCAGGAACAAGATCACTGGGGCTTACTGACTTTCAGCCTTGCCAAGAAAATGTAAGCCCCAGGTTCAGGGAGAGGCTGTACTTCAAAAGAATATGCAGAAAGTAGACACATATGTCCATATGCTCATACAGACACATATACAAATAGAACTGTTAAAGTTAGCTTTTTAGTCTGAGGGCATGGGAATCCTAATCAATGCCAGGAGTCACTAAAGCAGTAACAAGAAAATATCGTGAGTTATGTCTGTTCCCCAGTACTTAATTCTCATAAATAAACACAGCCAGATGATGCTTGTGTTGTGGGAGAGGACCTCTTAAGTTTCTGACCTTCTATCTGGAATGAAATATTAGCATTATACTGAGAATTTAGACCATTCACTCTAAAATCATCCAAAAATAGTGTGCAACAAAAAGTCACAATTTATCAGGCATCTAGCCCTAGACTTTTTTTTTAACATAATTATTTTTTGATTCTTTGGGAATTTCACATCATGCACCCCAATCTCATTCACATTCCAGTCTCTCCATATCCTCCCCCATCTGCAGCATCCCCTACACACCATGCCCCCCACCAAGAAACTCCCACAAAATAATCAATTATAAACAAAGCAAAACACACACACACAAAAAAAAAAAAAAAAAAAAAAACCCACACCACGTTCCTCCGTCTTTCCAACACCTCTTCATTCATCCTAGTGGCATTGGGTACTGCAGTGTGTCAGGAAATACAAAGTACAACTAAGAACACAAACAGCAAAAAGAAAAAGAAAAAGAAACTGCTGTCAGCACATACCTTTCAGTCATAACTTTCAATATTCATGTCCTCAGTTCTCCCATTAAAAGACAGACCTGATGACCTGATTAAGAAACAAAATCTTTCTGTGGTAAACAAGAAACTCAGCTTTAAAAAACGGGTGCCACCTTCAAGTAAAATGGAAAAAGGAACTCCAAACAACCAGGAAGGAAGCAAACATTGCTATTCTGATATCTGACAGAATAGACCAGATTAAAACTAATTAGAAAGATAAAGAAAGGCTCTCCATTCTAATAAAGGGAACAGTTAATAAAGAAGACGTTACAATCCAAAGCATATATGTACCAAACTCTGGAGTATATAATGTCATAAAAAGTATACCACTGGAATTAAGGACACAGGTTAACCCAGGACAGCCAGGGCTGCAAAGAGAAACCTTATCTCAAAAAACAAAACAAAAAGACACAGATTAATTTAAATCCTTTACTAGTAGGTGATTTCAATATCCCACCTTCTTCAATAGATAGGTTACCTGGACAAAAACAGAAAAATCATCAGAATTAAATGACATTATACATAAATGGACTTGACGCACATCTACAAAATATTCTACTCAAACACCAAATAAAATACATTCTACTCAGAAACCCAGGGAAACTTCTCTAATGTATAGGACATCCTGGGACACAAATTCAAAAAAATTAAAATTACTCCAAGTATCCTATCTGACCGTATTGCAATGAAACTTAAAAGTGACAGCAAACAAATCTCTAGAAAGCATACCAACGCATCAAGCTTAAATCATTACTAAATGATGAATGGGTCAGAGAAAAAAATCAAGAAAGAATTTTACTTCTTAATTCATGAAATTAAATGAAGATAAAAACATGAAACAACAAAAAATTTCTAGGACAGGGCACCCCCCACCCAGACTCTTGGGTGTGTGGGGGACCCATTCAAGCAGGAGCTACCAGGCCAACCCAAGCAGGGACATGGGATTCTAACCCTAGCCTGCAGCAGGACTCCAGCCAAGCCCCCACCCTATGCCATGTGGCCAGGGTGGATGGAAAGCAGCCAAACCCACCAACCAGGAGGTGCCAGGTGGTTGGAAACTATAAAGGATTTCCTTGTGATGAGGAAGCATGGCCCAGCCCTGTGTCACAGTAACCTGAATGAGACAGGGAGACCCACCTGCAGGTTTGGGGCTGCCCACCCCAAGCTCTTAAGAGAAAACAGAGCCTCCTCCACCCAGTACCTTTCAGCACCAGCCAGAAGGTCAGTATTAGAGCAAGCAGGGGTATGGTATGGTATCTTATGGGTTGGGGAGAGAGAGAGAGAGAGAGAAACAGAGGCAGAAACAGAGAGAAAGAGAATGGTTCAGGTTCCGTGGACAGGCAAATCTGAAGAGACAAGAGAGGGGCTGAGATGGTGAGAAAACAGCACCGACCGGCAACTTTTAGAGAACCAAATGCCAGACTCTTACAAGGTTGCACTTTGCAAAATCACTATGGCAAACAGAAGATGTTAAATGCACAAAAGAAAACCAGAGCACAGACATTTTTTATCAGTCATTTTCAGATCGCTAACATGCTGGTATGTGAGTGTGCATGTTTTAGAAAGGAAACTATGAGCATGGCACAAAATACAGAGAATTTTTAGATTTCCTTTTTTATTTTTATTTTATTTGTATGAGTATTTTTACTTGCATGTATATGTGTACTACATGTATGCCTGGTGCCCACAGAGTCCATAAGAGAGTCTTGAATCCTGTTGCTATTACATATGGTTGTGAGCCATTTTGTGGGGTGGTGGGAACCAAACTTAAGTGTGGGAGTCCAGCTCCAACCTGCTCCACCTATCAAGGGTTCTTGGGTGTAGAAGAGAGAAATGACAAAATACTAGGTAAAAAGATAGACCTAGATGAGGAGGAGAAAGATAGAGACACAGGAAAGCTTCAGGAGGGTCAATACCCAACAACCTTCAAGTTTATTCAGAAGGGCTTTTTATAATATGCCAAGGGGAGAGGCAAAAGACCTCCCCTTTTGCAAGATCAAAACACACCATACAGCCAAGTGTAGACCCTTCCAAATACCTGGTAACCACGCCTGTGGTCAAGTCATCTTATTATGCAGCCCTGCTGGGTAAAGCAAGCTCAGATTCTCTGACCCTGAGTAAGGTTCTCACTAGGAAGCCTCTGTGGGTCTCCACACCTAGGTCCTCTGGAAGAGCAGCAACCACTGAGACATCTCTCCATCTGTGGGCATACATAATGCATTTGGGGATGATAGAGGCATGCTTTTCCATTGCTCAGTCTGCAGCAGTTGAACAGTAACATTCATGATAGCATAGCCCAAGCAAAGCTTGAATGCTTCTCAAAGAGCTGATTTCCCAAGATCACAAAAACCCCTTGCCACCAATGATGGATTTTCTAGTTTGTGATAGTTGATTCCACGCCCTTGATATGTTCATCTGGAAGGGTGCTTCCCACTTTGTTACAGCAACTACTAATGGAAAGGGGACGCATGCAGCCAGCAGATACCATGTTTTCAACTCATCAGTTCCTTTACAGAGAAATAATCCCTATGTGAAAACATGACTTTCTGAAAACAACTGCATCAGATACACATGCAGTCACATGCTCCACAATGAAGACATTCCAGTCTCAGAGTTCTGTGTCCACTTGCACTGAAAGGCTACCACATCTCTCAGAAAATGCAGCTGGGACCGGAGAGATGGTTGCGTGGTTAAGAACACTTGCTGTTTTTACAGAGGACCCAAGTTCATCTGGGCATGGTGGCACACTCCTTTAATCCACCACTCTGAAGGCAGAGGCAGATGGATCTCTGAGTTCGAGGCCAGCCTGGTCTACAAAGTGAGTTTTAGGACAGCCAGGACTACACAAAGAAACCCTACCTCAAATTTAAAAAACAAAACAAAACAAAACAAACAAAAACAAAACAAAACAGTGAGAGAGCAAAAGAAAGAAAAAAGTAACAGAAAAAGACAACCCAGCTTTGACTCCCAGCACCACAGATGGGTGGCTCACAACTGTCCATAACTCCAGTTCTAGGTGATCTAGTACCCTCTTCTGACCTCCATGGGCACCAGGCACAGATACACATGCAGAAAAAACAACTACACTTTATTTTGCAATTGTAAATATTTGAAGCCAGACAGGTGTTTTTTTTTTTCATTTTAGACCCAGTATAAAAGCATAGAAATAGATTACATATATATTGTATATCCAAAAATAGAGAAGAAAGTTTTCTCATTCCTGCCCCTTCCTTTGTAGAGTTTGTGATGATACACATTGGCCATACCATACAGTTTATGGGAAACATTTAAAGGGCAAGTTCAGGGTCTCCTAGTATACTCACAGAGTCTTGAAATGGTCACGCTATCAATTTCAGAATAGTTCGTCACCATAAAGAATAACTTCAAATCCCTTACCTGTCATGCTCTCCCTGGGTCCTTCATCTTTCCCAGCCCTTCCCACCAGCCTAAATTGTTTCCTTTATAATTTCTCCATTCTTCTAGAAGTTTCCTCTAAATATTCAGTCTTTCTTGATGGTTTTCTATCACTTGGTGTTTTCAAGGTCATCAGTGTTGGACTGAAACTCCATTTCTCCCTATTGTTGAATAGTATTCTATTGTGTGGCTGTCCCACATGCTCACTCACCAGCTGAAGGGCCTCCATGCCACTGTCCCTTCTTGCCTTTATTTGTAATGCTGAAATGATTTTGTGGACATGTTTTTATTTCTTTGCTATTGGATTTTTATCCTTTGGGTTGAGTGTGCTGATTTCACTGTCTCTTGGCTTTTAATCACGATTCTTCACATTCCACACTTTATGTAATTGTCATCATTTATTCAGAATTTACTCGCAATTTACTATTTCATGAAGATTCTTCTAACTCTCTTTACCTTGTGTGTACAGAGCAATTAAGTCATTAATTTTGTATGCTTTCTTCATTTGGTTTTATTTCACTTTGTTTTATGCCTTAATCTTGTCAACATATAAAACTGCCTAAAGAGGAAATAATGTTTGCTAAGGGTTCCACTTCCCTTGTAAACACAAAAATGTTTTTGCTGAACAGTTGGTAGAGCTTAGTGGGCACTTGCCTAGCATGTGAGGCCCTGGATTCCAACCCCAGGGATGAAAAGACAAAGAAAAGCAAACAAAACAACATTTGTTAGGATAAAATTAAGTACTTCATACAATACTCATAATTTCTGGCATTGACATAAGAAGAGTTTTCATCTAAATATATGTTAAAGACTTAAATATAAAACTTCAACTACTTACTGGAGGATTATTTACCAAATGTTCCTATTTTTCTCACAATGGAAAAAGTGAGAATCAACTTCCTTTATAATGGAGGCTGACCTGTGATTTAGATTTGTAGTGATTCGTCAACAAAGAGGCCCTCACCGAAGCTCTTCTGATATGCCATGTCTTGCACATTACCCCTAGTAACTACCATACGCTCATCAGAGTGCTGGCTGACACAGACGAAAAGAATATTCACAATTAAGCTGATGCCTCTGACAGTCACCTCACCTGCACACTACCTCACCCTAGAGGTGCAGTTTGCCTACTGAGAGAACCTCCAACAGAAGTTAGTATGCGCGGACATTAGGTGGCCAGTGCAATTACAAAGGTTTCCTGACTTCCTGGGGTTTTGTCTAGGGCCTCCCTTTTGCTGTCACTGACTTGAAAGAGATTCCATGCCGCTGGTGTGGAAGGCTTCTGTGAACATGCCACCTGCCTAAAGGACAGGATGGTGTGAGAACAGCACAGTGCTGATGCCAACAGCAAATGCTAGCTATGGCTCCCTATGTCTTTCAAACTCTTCTAATTACTTGGTGCATATTTTCTAATCTTACCCTCCCTAAAGCCCAGTGTTAGGTGTTGTAATCACCTCTCTCTTACTGATGAGGAAGCCAAGGCACAGAAGGTTAATTTGTTTAAGACAACAGCTATTAGCCACAGGAGCTGGGCCTCACACACAGGCCTCCTGGCGCCTCACCCAGAAGCTGTCTCTCACCCTTTCCCTTAACATCCAGTTCTACCCTAGAGGATCGTGTTACTTTGTAATCATTGCTTATATAACTCTAGTTATTCGCCTATATGAATTGTTAAAATTGTAATTGAGGTGGTACTTTGAACATGTAAAAATTCACTATAATAGGATTTCAACATTTTTTTTTCATTTGCCAATTTGAGTATCTGAGAAAATATGATTTCAAAACAAGAATACCATATCTCAGTCTGTCATAAGACAGGTCAATGACTCAGATCACAGTAGTTTAGATTTGGTGGGGATAAGATCCCTTTTGCAATAACCCAGTTAAACTCCATAGTGATAGCACAAAAGTTCCCCTCAGTATGCAGATAAAGGGTTGTTGGCTCCATACTCATAAGATTCTGGCATGACAGGGCTGGAGAGATGGTTCCGCAGTTAAGAACACCTGCTTCTCTTGCAGAGGATCCAGGTTCCATTCCCAGCATCCACATAGGGCAACTCACACTGTCTGTAACTACCTCTAGCTCCAGGGAATCCTGTGCCCACTTCTGGCTTCTACAGGCATCTTCATGCATGTGGTGTATCTACACATATTGAAGCACACATACACATACATGTGTACATACATACATACATACATACATATAAAATAACTAAGTATTTTAAAAATAATTTTAGTGTGAAAACAAGATGGGAAGGTTTGTACTAGAATATTAGTGAAATTTTCTTTTGATTCTCTGTTTTAGTTGCAAGAGGCACAGGATCGACAAAGAGAAGTTGTACAGAGTTCTCAGAAGATGCAGGATTGCTGGCAGAAGTATAATTTAGAGGAGCACACAAAATAACCTGAGTATTTACAAAGCAAATTATCAGTGTAGTGTGAAAATCATATCAGTTCCAATGAGTATAGCTCTGTGAAGATCAAGAGATATTTAAGCTTATGTTCCTTAGGTCTGGGAACACAGCTCAATGGGATGAGTAGAGCATGCTTTGTATGCCCACGACCCTGAGTTCAATCCCCACACTGTAAAGGAAAAATGCTGCATGATATTTGTTCATTTTACCTAAAACTTGCACATTCTCTATAAAGCACAGCTAGAAAATGAAGCACTATCTACTTTTCAACTTTTTAAGAAGCAAGTCCTTTGTCATTATACAATGTTATAAAAAAATCATCTGTAAAAGAATAATTGTTTTAAAAATACATTTTAGGCTTCAAGCTGAATATTCTGAGGCAGAACTTATAATACAAGAGCAAGGAAAGAAAATCGCAGAGCTTCAGAAGCTCCGTGCAGGTTTGGTGAGTCAGCTCTTGCTCACCTCTGTCTCATGTTTTCCTTTCCCTAGTAGGAACGCTGCAGGAAATGAGAAGAGTACCACTGATACAAATATTTAATATATCCATACTGATGCCATTTCCTGCTGTTAATGAAAATCCTCATTGCTTTATAGGAGGTCTGACTGAATTCATAAGATAATGATTTTGGTGATCTGCCTTAATGCATATTATTCTTGATAATTTGTTTGTATGTTTGTTGGTTTTTTGAGACAGGGTTTCTCTGTGTAGCCCTGGCTGTCCTAGAACGCTCTCTGTAGACCAGGCTGACCTCAAACTCAAAGATCCACCTGCCTCTGCCTCCCAATGCTGGGATTAAAGGTGTGCACCACGACCATCACCCAGCATTAAATAATACTTTTAAAAAAATAGTTCATATCAAGATTTTTTAAATAATTTTTCTATTTTTTTTCAAAGCCTAGAGACAAAGAGGAACAGCTAAAGGAACTCAGCAAAATTGTACCGTCTCTGAAGTGTTCTTTGGACCAAAAGAAGAATAAAAATGAAGAGTTAGAGAGGGAGAGTTCACTGAGTAAGATTTTAATATTTCAGATCTCTTCACTCACAGACGTGTCTAACTGATTTCATTAACACCTAAATGTGAATTCGTTTTATAACTGTTTTAACAACCAAAACTCACAACTCAATCTGAAAATTTGGGTGCTAAAAATATTTACTCTCTAATGAGCCTGAAAACGATAATGCTGATGCCTTTGGCATGACTCTGTACATTTCTTCATCTACCTTGAATTTTTCTCTTTCTTTTTTTCTTCCTTCCTTCTTTTCTTTCTTTCTTCTTTTCTTTAATTCTTTAAGATTTCCTAAATTGTTTTGAATGTACACTCCCTCCTCCTCCCAGGTCCTTCCTCCCCTTTCCCACCCACTCAACTTTGTAGTCTCATCCATCAACCCTGATTTGTGTTGACCATATATTTTTGAATGTGTGCCATCCCACTGGTGCATGGTTGACTTCCAGGGTCCACACTCGTAAAGACAGCAGACTCTTGTCTCCCAACAGCTATTAATTGCCCCTCTCCAGAGAGGGGTGGCTTCATGTCCACCTCCCCTTCCCCTGCTGAGACAGGTTTGGCTTGAGCTTACACAGGGCTTGTAATGCTGTCAAAAATCACTGGGTTCATTACACGTGACTTCCCTGATGCACCGACGACATGGCCACTGTTTCGCTCTAGTCATCCCCTGCCTCTGGCTCTGACAGTCTTTCTGTGCCTTCTTCCACAGTGATCCCTGAGCCTTGGGAGGAGGGAGTAAGGATAGTTTTCTTTCTTTTCTTCTGGTAGCATCCTTCATTCAGCATTCAACTCTTTTCCTATCTAAAATGCTGCTATCAAAATTACCTTGACATGTTTTTTATTTTCTTTTTGCATTTCTTTTTTCAGTTATGATATCATGCAGATATATTCCTTTTCTGTGGGTGTCATCCATTTGTACATGAGGTGTACACATTGCTAAACTTGTTTGTTACATATATGTATCCACATATAGAGATATCTGTATGTATCTGTATATACACACATACAATTAAAATATAGTCACCCCTGGTATCTGCAGAAGTTTGGTTTTAGAACCCTCCACAGATACTAAAGTCTACAGATAGATAGTCAACTCTTGTATGTAAAATGGTGTATATTTGCATATAGCCCACACATATCCACTTTTTCTTCTTTACCTTGATTAGTGATCTATGGGTTATTCCTAATTGTTAGAAATTAGTTAATGTATTATACTACTATAATACTAAAGTAGATATTCATATTTAGAACAATTCAGTAGATGGTTACAATTTTTATTCTTTGTTTTGGTTTTGGTTTTGGTTTTTTTTTTCGAGACAGGGTTTCTGTATACCAGGCTGGCCTTGAACTCACAGAGATCCACCTGCCTCTGCCTCTGCCTCCCAAGTGCTGGGATTAAATGCCTGCGCCACCACCGCCCAGCACCAGTTTTTATTCTTTACCTGCCATAAATACCATAAGAATTTTCTTCATATTATTTACATAAGATTATAATTTCATTAGAATCCTTTCAATAATTTTAAGTTGAAACAAATGAGAGGTCATGATGTGTAGGTTCATTTTAAAAGAAGTAGTGTATGTAAAAACGTTATAGAACATACAATCCATTGGAAAAATTGTTAAGCATTTACTATTTTAAAAACTCTCCATACTGACTCTATATACTTTTGCAGAATAAAGAAACACTTAGGAGTAATGAGAAAGAAATTGAATGATCATGAAAATGGAGAATTTAGTTGCCATGGAGATTTAAAATCTAAAGAACTGGAAGTGAACATTTCAGTGGATATGTTTAAAAAAAAATGAGGTAATTTTAACTAAACAAAATGTAAATGTAAATCCTTAAATGTTGACACTTGGTGTTAATGAAAATTAATTATTTCCCATTGAAAGGGTGTTCTGTTGAACTCAAGCTGGTATGTAAAGCCAAGCAGCACACACCCTCACAAACCACTAAACCATGAATAGCATCCATTTTATTTGGTTTCGGTGTTCTATGTTGCATGGGACGATCAAAGAAAGAAGGTCACTCCAAGACATAATTCAGGCTCTGTGGCAGCAGGGGGAACAGTTTGGAGGAGCTGAACCCCAAACAGCCGCACTAAAGCAAATTTGTTGGGGGTAAAACAAGTTCCTCATACCAACGCCCCTGATCTATCTCTATGTTTTGTGATGAAAACATCACACTCCTACAACTTTAGTCCGTATTGTGTACTGCAAAACCCAAGAATGCAAGACGCTCCAGGTGTGCCAGGATTGCCATGTGACTAAAGTCATGCAAAGGCTGTAAAACTCCTTCAGAAAAACAGCTCTACAAATCACAGAAAACAACCACTGTTTTCCACAATGATTTTTTTTTAAGGTCTAAGTACTTTTAGAAAACAGCTATTTCATTCTAATGTTTACCCTAGAGACAATGATCCTATTCATTTTTCCTCTACATTTGGTAGCTGTTTTATTGGGATATAACTAACATGCATATGTGCCCAGTCATTTAACAGATGCAGGGCAGAGGGATTTGATATAATAGCAGTGGTTTACAAGCACGACCTCACTGCTTTCAGTATGCTATGAAGGAACCACATACCCTGCAGGCATTGCTCACCCCCTTTTTCTGATCAGCTGTAGGGAACTCTCTTCCCATCACTTTGCCTGTTGGGAATATGTCACATGACTAGATCACAAGGTGATCTAGGTTCTTTTTTTTTTTTTTTTTTTTTCCCAAGACAGGGTTTCTCTGTGTAGTTTTGGTGCCTGTCCTGGATCTCGCTCTGTAGACCAGGCTAGCCTCCAACTCACAGAGATCTGCCTGGCTCTGCCTCCCAAGTACTGGGATTAAAGGCGTACGCCACCACTGCCTGGCCTAGGTTCCTTTTCCTTAGGAGTCAATAGCTTAGTCATGTGATAACTCTGAGGTGTCATGTGATAAATCTTCTGAAGTGTCAATATTTCCCAAGGTGAGAGCATTGAATAGGAGTCATGGTTTCTCCATGTTCTTACCCCACTTGATCACCAATTCAAGTGAAAAAGTTCCCATCCTCGTGATATGAAGTGCACATTGTGGAGGTTTTGTTTACATTTACTTATTTACTAAGGGGACAGTATGAGTACATGCCTTTTTGTGTGCTTAGCAGTGGTTTGTGTACTTCTTTGCAGAAAGGCCTATTTCCATTCTCTGATCCAGGAGAAACTGGAAATAGTACACTAATGTTATAAAGGACCTATCAAACTTCTTAGGAAATACTAAGTTACACAAAGTAGGATTTAGCTAAAGTAGCACCCCTGGTCCTCTTCCCAGGAAGAGGATAATTTTGCCCAGCAAACAGGACAATCCTGGCTGGCAGCTGCCTGGGAGAAGCAGCCCTGGTCTCTCTCAGGATGACTGTGACAGTATTTTACATTGTAAATCTCCCAGTTTGTCCAGACAACCGAACCTTAGAATTTCTGCCACTGTGTAAATGTTTTATTGCTCAGAGTGTAGCCTGGAGCTAGAAAACTACATAAGCTAGGAGAGTTTCTGTTCAGAGCTAGCTAGCTCCCTTTTGTGCATTAGCCAGAACCAGTTGTGAACTATTATTAAAGAACTTTTCCTTTATTAATCTCTAAGTATTGGCATGACTTCTCACTGGGAAGACAAGTTCATTCTCCAATTTTAAATCTCCAGTTTTAAAATGTGTTATCTTTCTTTTGTAAGAGTCCTTTATCCTATATGAACCCCTTATCAAGGGTATGATTTTTAAGTACTTTCTAAGATTTACTCTGGTCATATGCATAAACAACAGCCCCTCATCTGACATACCTCGTCTGTGCTCCCAACTCCCATTTCCCATTCAACTCTGACATGTAATTTAGTGTTTCTAAACATGTTTCTCACAAACAGGAACACAGATTCCTTTCTTTAAGACATTTATGTTGGGTTTTCTGAATATAGGTCTCATATTTTAGAAGGAAAGAAATACAGATTATTTTATTTTATGTGTATGGCTATTTTGCCAACATGTATGTCTGTGCACCACTCATGTGCCTGGTGACTTTGGAAACCAGGAGAGAGTATCGGATCCCCCAGAACTGGAGTTACAGATAGTGGTGAGCCAGCATAACGGTGCTAGAAACTGAACTTTGATTGAACCTCTTTACTAAGAGTGATTTTTATAAATGAAAGAAATAAAGCAAATCAGAAAAAAAAAAAAAAAAGCTTGAGGTTTGGTGAAGAGCAGAGATCTTGTGACAAAGATGAGTATTTTTTGTGAAAGGCATCATGGAAGAGGGAGGGCTACTGGCATTTGACAGCTGCTGGGAGAGAGGGAGTCAGTTTTACCTTAATGTATATATGTGCACCACATGCATACCTGGTGCCTACACAGGTAAGAGGTCATCAGATCCCCTGGAACTGGAATTATAGATGATTGTGAGTCAACAGGTAGGTGCTGGGAACCAAACTTAGGTCCTCTGTGAGAGCAGCAAGTTCCATTAAGCACTGAACTGTCTGTCCATCCTTGGAGTCAGTTTTCTTTGATGGTGTGAACCTTACATATTGACTGTGCCACAGAGCAGGACCCACACTCAAGAGAAGTTGGCCAATACCAACTAGACTCAATGGATTTAAGAAAGAGAGAGAGGGTAGTTGGGGATTTAGCTCAGTGGTAGAGCACTTGCCTAGCAAGCACAAGGCCCTGGTTTCGATCCTCAGCTCCACATACAAAAAAAAAAAAAAAAAAAAAAAGAAAGAAAGAGAGAGAGAACACCAAGTTGGCTGGGTAGGAAGGTGAGGGTGGATCTGGGAGGAACTGAGGAGGAGTATGTATCCTCAAAATACACTGTATAAAATTCTCAAAGAATTATTAAAAATACTATTTTTTAAAAAGTATACTTTGGTGATTATAGCTTTCATTCTGTTGACTTTGTTCAAACTTCAATGGATTATATTCTGATTCTGCTATTAATTATAATGTATTGCAACTAAATTTATATCAAAATTTGCTGTCATTTTTCTATTAGACTTTTCCAACCTGAATCCTTTTTTACTCATCTGTTGGACTTTCTTTATTCATGTAGATTCATGAATTGAAAGAAAAATGGGGAACTATAAACGCCAAATATCTCCCTCTGAATGTACAGTTTAAATACATTGAGCAGGAGTTGTTATCAATAAAAATAGCACAAAAGCAATACAAAAATCTCCACACGGACCAGAAGATTCTAGAACAAGATGCACTAGACCTGCAGCACCAGCTTCGAGATGTAGGTCAGTGTGCAGAATAGCTGTCAGTGCGGGGCTGAAGAGAGAGGAAGTCATCATTGAGGAGACCCATGAGACAGCCAACCACTTTTACAGCATAACTGATGTGTGTGTCCTCTGTGTGTCTTATAATAGCTGGTGTTGGAGATTTCTAGAAGGCAGGTGACATCCATTAACCCCTTTAATTACTCCAGCTTTCATTGTTAAAACACAATTGATCTTTCAGAATAGTCATTTTCAACTTTTTAGACAATTTAGCATAAAACAAGACCCCTGGCAGGAAAAAGGGAAACTGGGATATAGAACTTTCATCATGCCTCTGAATTGTTCTTAGGTTATGCTGTTCAGGGTTTTTTGAAATTTGAGCCAATTCTATTCTGTGACCTGTCTGATTACATAAAGGTGAGCATGAGAATAATTGAGAACCAAGAGTTGTAGCTCAGAAGCAACAGAAAGCCCTGGGTTCATGCTCCAACATAACCAAACAAGGTTCAGGGTCATTTTATGATGGGATTTAATGGAGGTGGTATTGATATTTTAAACTCTGGCATCTTATTTCACATATTTAAAATTACTCTGGGAATCAATTCCTCGAAACTAAAGCAAGTATATCCTTTGAATTTTCCATAGGCAGAATCAGAAGATAAAAAACATGCAATGACATTAAGAGATAGTAATTATGATTCACTAATGAGCCAAATGGAACTCAGGGTTAAAAATCTTGGATGAGAGCTTGAGAAAATGGAAGCTGAAAGAGAGTCCAATGCAAGAAAGGTAGAGGAACACAAGCAGCGCTGCATCAGAGAGCTGGAGCTCAGCCAGATGCTAGCACAGATGCTCCACAAGTAAGCCGGGAAAGAAAGACTCCCGTCTCTAGTGTGTCCTTTCACTGGAACAGATTCGTAAGACTAAGTAGGATGTGTAAGCAAGCTATAAATTTTTTTTTGTTTTTTGTTTTTTGTTTTTTTGTGGGGGGGGTTGTTTGTTTTGTTTGTTTGTTTTTGTTTTTCGAGACAGGGTTTCCCTGTGTAGCTTTGCACCTTTCCTGGAACTCCCTTGGTAGCCCAGGCTGGCCTCGAACTCACAGAGATCCACCTGGCTCTGCCTCCCAAGTGCTGGGATTGGCGTGCGCCACTACTGCCTGGCATAAGCTATAAATTATAACTGGAAAATAATGTCAGGGAATGAACCTACAGTGTGGCTGCAGAACACTTTTCCCCCTTTTTAATTTTTAGTTTTTTGTGTTGTTCCCTCCTAATGATAGATTGGTCTTTCAGCTAATTAAGACAGTTGTATCATCATAAAATTATGTAACCATTCTCTCAAATAGAAACATTAACAATTTAACTGCTGTTTTAGAAACACACCCAAAGGGACCTGAAGTAATAACATTGCCCCTCCAGGCACATTCTGGCTCTTGGGGAGATAACTGTCTGCCACTAAGTCCATTGTCTCTGGTGTCACCATTACAGCTGTCTAGTGACAAACTTTGCAGTTGTTCTGCTGTACATCAAGGCAGATTTGAGTCCTAGGGGTGGATTAACCTGTGATGAACAAAATACCGTTCACGTGGAGTTAAACATAATCCCTAGGCCAGTGTGGGGATGGGTGTGTGTGTGGCAGAAACAGCAAGTCCTATCCCTGGGACCACATAAGATGCTAACTGCTCCAGGAACCACCCATTTTGTTTTTAAATTCTCCAGAGAAGCATCTTCTGTCCCTGACGCTGCTCCTTTGAATTTCCCTCTGTACCAAATGCTTAATGTGCCCCAAGTTAGGGGTGAATTGTAGGTAAGGAAAGCAAAATCTTAAAATCTTTTCTTTCAACAGCTCTTGAAACTGAAGCTGCTTTACTGCACCTCTATCTCTAGTTAGTTTGTGAATTTTGTTTTTTTAATTGTGTACGTTTGTGGTGGATCACCACACAACAGTTTGCTGTGGCTTCCTGGGGTGCAATGGTTATTATAGTCAATGAAGGAGATACACACCCGCAACAGTGCAGGCTTCCTTCTGGACCCCAGATTAGGCACAAACCATACCCGAACACCTGTTTTCACAGAGAGATCATTTATTAAGTGGGAAAGAAAAGTTACAGTGGCTGCTTTCTGACTCAGGCAGAAAACAGCAGCAAATGACCTTGCAGGTATCATTTTTAAGAGGAAGAAAAGGAGAGGTTTGTGTTAGAATGGGCTAGGATTTGATTGGTTATGTTAATTAGGTGAACCAAAGGGCGGTTTTGATTGCTGGACTTTGGTACTTATCCTCAGGAATGAGACTGGCATAAAGTACCCAAATAAGGGAACAGGCTTTGATGCCTTAGCTTTAGGCATGTAGTCTAATGGTTTTTAGCAAGGCAGAGGGAGTGGGGGAGGGGAAGAAGGGCAAGGCCTGGTAGAGTCACATATTCAAGTGCGCCAGGGTCCCTTCAGTAAAGACTAAGTGTAGCATCATCTCATCATTGGCAGGTGTTCATCTCTCTCCTACTCTGAATTTACTTCTTAGCTTAGAAGTAGATGCACTTCTTTAGAACAAATTTAAGTGCCGAAGGTATGCTCCAACATGTTTTCAGCTTTAGGACATTAGCACGTGGAAATATGAAGAGCTTTCTAAAGAGCACAACTCATTTAGGGAATAAGAGCCTACTGTGTTTGCCCTTTGCAATCTCCACAGAACGAACAGCCAACTGAGTCAAGTCGGAACCAACATTCTGCTGGTGACAGAAGAGAGCAGAACTTTACAGAGCGCTCTTAGTACACAGCCTGTCCCCAGATATCCTGGTGTCACAAAGCACAATACTTATGTAAAATGCAACCCTAGCTTCATTACAAGCAGAAACCCAGAGCCTTCAATATCCAGCCCCCAGCTTTCTGAGCTTATGCAGGGGAGTTTGCTCAAGGTAAGTTGTATTCTCTTCTGTCCTTCCACATTCCAACTCTGATAGTACCATTAATTCTTTTCATTTGGTGAGATATTGAACTGGTTAGTTGACTTATGCATGTTCAGTAAAGGTCCCAGTAGTCAGTGTTCTCTAAGAAGAAAACATTTGTCTTCATTTTTATGTATCTGAGCTTAAGCAACTGGGTAGCTGTTTGCCAGTCCAGGGCCTGGGAAAAATGGTTAACAGCATTCCCGGAGCTGCCTACAGAGGATGGCCCTTTGCTGCCGCAGCCTAATAGAGCGGGGAGGTGTGGGAGGGCCGGTGGATTTGACCAAGTGTATGAGATCTCTTTTGGGCTGCATGTCCTGCCCAGTGCTGAAATTCTTAGACTTTTTCTCAAACAAAGGATTCACCACTTTTTTGACCTCCTGTTTCTTCATGACGGCAAGGGCCCAGGCCACCTTCTTCCCTTCGGCCTTCTTTCCTTTGGGCGTCTGCTACAGGAGAGAAAAGGGAATTGTGGAGAACGCATAAGTGGCTGTGGAGATCCTAAAGTATTGCACAGCTCCAATGTGGTTTTTAAGGGTTCCTGTCCCCCACATCCTCACCAGCATGTATGTTTTGGTGTGTCTGAATGGGTTTGCAGTGTACTTCTAATTTTTATTTCCCTGATTGTTAAAGGTATTGAACATGTGTTAATTAGACATTTCTGCATGTTTATTTGAAAGTGTCTACTCACTCCCTATATTTGCTGGTTTATTTGTTCTTTTGATATTTATTTTTAGTTCTTTATTATGCTAAGAATCAGCTTTTTGTCAGATGAATAAGTGACGAAGGTTTTCCCCTTTCAATGACCTGTCTCTCTTGATACTTGCTTTTTCCTGTTGGTGTGCATAAGAGTTCTTTCTCTTTTTCTGTGATACCAGGAAAGAGCACTCTGAGCTACATTCTTAGCCCTAAGTTTTTAAATTTTATGTAGCCATTTGTCCATTTTTGTGATTATTTCCTGAGCTGTTTGAATCCTATTCAGAAGTCATTGCCTGTCCTTAATTGTTCCCATAAGTTCTCTCCTAATAGTCTCAAAGTACAGCTCTTACATCATCATATTTGGCCCATTTTAATTAATTTATTTTTTGAAGTTTTCATACAAGTATATATTATATATCTTCTCTCTAGCCTTCATTCCCTTACCCTCCTCTCAGGTTACTTCTGCTTTCATGTCATGTAAACGTGACTTTATGCAGCTAAAATTAAGGAACCAAAATAAAATGAAATCTAGGATCCACAAGTGAAAGAAAGCATATGGCACTTGTCCTTTTGAGAATGGCTGCTTACATGCACACACACACACACACACAAATATACATATATATATATATATATATATATATATATATATATATATATATATATGAGAGAGAGAGAGAGAGAGGAGAGTTGCTCTTCTTGCTCAAATACTGGATTTTTAATGCAGTTCACCTAAGGCTCTCCACTCTGCCTTTCCTGAAACAAAAGGATAAGGTGGCAGCAATTGACAGTCTTTAAATAGCAACTGCCACCACATAGAATAAATTCTATCAGAATCTTCTGTAAAGCTGCATGTAATCCCCATCTCCCCTGGAGATGCATGCTGTTTAGTGTTTGGTCAATTTAACACAAGCTTGGGACATCTGGGGAGAGGAACCTTAATTGAGAAAATACCTGCATCAGATTGCCTGTAGGCATATCCATAGGGTCTTGTCTTGATTAAGGATTGATGTAGGAGGTCCCACCCACTGTGAGTAGTGCCACCCCTGGGCAGGTGGTCCTGGGCAGTGTAATAAAGAAAGCAGAGCAAGCCATGAGGGGCAAAGCCTTAAGCAGCACCCCTCAATGGCCTCTGCTTCAGTTCCTGCCCCTAGGTTTCTGCCTTGAGTTTCTGCTCTGACTTGCTCAATGATGGACTGTGGCTGGAAGCATAACATGAGCGATTCCTCCCCAAGCTGCTTTTGCATGGTGTTTGTCATAGCAATAGAAAACAAACTAACACAAAGGTGTAAGAGAATGAATTTAATGAACCATGTCATTTCATTCATAAAAATGTTAAGTGGTTCCCACAATGAAGCTATTGAAGAAGTGGTAAGGAAAAAATTCAAGTCAACTATACTTGGTCCTGTTCCAGATATGTGATTGTATTTGACAATTTTTTGACAAAATATTAGTCTGAACAAAATGTAAATAAGTTTTTTTAAAAATCATTTTCAAGCCAGGAGGTGGTATACAAGTCTTTAATCCTAGCCCTTGGGAGGCAGAGGCAGGCAGCTCTCTGTGAGTTCAGGGCCAGCCTGATCTGCAGAATGAGTTCCAAGACAGGCTACACAAGGAAACTGTATCTTGAAAAACAAAAATAAAACAAAGCAAAACAAAACAAAAAACCAAAACTTGTTTTCACTGTGTGTTAATTTATTAATGAAATGTTGTTCCACCAGCATACACTGTCTTGATGTTTTTTCATGCACAGAAGCTTAACTCAAACCTGTGGTAAATTCAGTCTCAACCTTCCCTGTGGTGGTATTGTTTCCCTGAAATATTGTGCACTCTAATAAACTTACCTGGGGTCAGAGACAGAACAGCCACAATATTAAACATGAGGATAGGCAGTGGTAGCACATGCCTTTAATCCTAGCATTCCAGAGGCAGAAATCCCCCTGGATCTCTGTGAGTTCAAGGCCACACTGGAAACAGCCAGGGATGGTGACTCACGCCTTTAATTCCAAGAGGTGAGCCTTTAATCCCAGGGAGTGATGGCAGAAAGCAGAAAGATATATAAGGCGTGAAGACCAGAAACTAGAAGCATTTGGCTGGTTAAGCTTTTAGGCTTTGGAGCAGCACAGTTCAGCTGAGATCCATTTGGATGAGGACTCAGAAGCTTCCAGTCTGAGGAAACAGGATCAGCTGAGGAACTAGCGAGGTGAGGTAGCTGTGGCTTGTTCTGCTTCTCTGATCTTCCAGAGTTCACCCCAATACCTGGCTCAGGATTGATTTTATTAATAAGCACCTTTAAGATTCGTGCTACACTTCCCTTTTACTAGTCCTCATATCCTAACAACACAATAGAAGAAGAAATATCTAAGTTTTCTAAGACATCAGAACAATTAAATCGATGAAAGAAGAGCAAGTTTAAATGAGTGTTTTGATATGGAAGATGATAACATCCGAGCCAACTGGTGTTTTTGCCATTTGTTAGCTCAGTTTCAGATTTTTAGGAGAAAGCAAGAGAGTCATTGGACTTGTGCACACAGAAAAGAGAAGGGGAGGGTGGGGGATATCTCAGTGGGTGAAGTGCCTGCTGCACAAGCAGGAAGCCTGGATTTGGATCCCCACCACATCCCTGCAATCCCAGTGCTGGGGGAGGGAGACAGGGCTCCCTGGAGCTCCCTGGCCAGTCAGTCCAGCCAGTCATTGAAACCAGATCCAGAAGGAGATCTTGTCTCAATAACAAGGTGGGGAGTGAGGGAGGAGAATACCCAAGTTCAGCTTCTGGCTTCCACACCCACACACAAAGGAATTCACTTGCACATATACATATACACACATGCATTCACCACACACACTCACACACACACATTTTTTAAAACTAGCCAGGCAGTTCCAGAGGCTGTCTTCTGGCTTCTACATGCACATATGTGCATACACAACTACAGACACATGAAAACACACACACACACACACACACACACACACACACACACACACGCGCGAGAAAGCTGAATATTTCTGTAAATTGTTGTACATGGTAAAAACGCAAAATGTTCTCATTAGTTCCCACCACCAGCAAAATCAAGTTCTGTGTCATTTTACAAGAGTATAATGGAAGAGTATGTAAATGGGCACACAATACAGAGGAAAATTTAGGAGGCAGGGCTATTTTACTTTCATAAAGTAAAAGGAAAGGGCTATTTTAGTATTTCCTCCCCCCAAAAAATATTTTTATTAATTATTTGGGAATTTCATACAATGCACCCAGATCACAGTCACTTCAATTCCTCCCAAGTCCACCTTCCCACCCTTACACCCTCCCCCACCAAAGAAAAAAACCCATCAAGTCCAATTTGTGTGGCCCATATACTCATTGGAGTATGCTCAAACTACCAGTGGCAAGTCCCTTAAAGAAAAATGAATTCTCCTGCCCTCACATCAACTGTGAAGAGCCACACTTCAGCATCCCTATCACAATTCT
The DNA here is from genome assembly GCF_903995425.1 of Onychomys torridus. Classification (NCBI taxonomy): domain Eukaryota; kingdom Metazoa; phylum Chordata; class Mammalia; order Rodentia; family Cricetidae; genus Onychomys; species Onychomys torridus. The sequence continues at coordinate 98,664,434 of NC_050443.1, forward strand.
TCAGGACTCTCTTCAACACCTTCCTGTGTGGAAGGTTTCTCTTTTTGAGGAGGTGTGGGGGAACGTGGGAAGATTGTCACAGAAGCCTTCAATGTCTCTCACCCTCAGTTACGAGTCTGCAATCATAGATACCATTGCAAAAAAAAGCGTCCTTGCTCATGGCAATTTCGGAAGCATGACTCATAAACTTCCACGTGGTTTCTGGCCTCCAGAAACCTCCAGTGGCAGCATGGACCATGGACACCAGTATAGCCTCCAGAAGCAGCATGGATCACAGGCAGACATCTACATGGCCCTCAGTGACAACATGGACCATGGACATCAGCATGAACTGCGTGGGCAGCAGAGATTGTTGTTGCTCAGAGTGACTGTGCAGCTGGGCAGCAAGGCTGGGGCAGGACCCACACAAGCTCCAGCTCCTGCACAATACTCTGCCTTCAGTGCCAGCTGCCCTGCCAGCACCCTGGGCACAACCATCATGCTTGCAGCCCAGGGATGGCACCGAAGCCCCGAGCTCTCCTCTACTTCAGTATTTCTAGCTAAGTTGAGGCATAAATAACACTATCCTAATAGTTGTAATACAGATCTAATGTGTCCTTGTGGGGTGTTAGTTTGCCACATCATGCTAGAATTAAGAGAGATTCAAACTGGGTAGGGGTGGTGCTTGCCTTTGAGAGGCAGAGATAGGCAGTTTGAGGTCAGCCTGGTCTACAGAGCTAGTTCCAGGACAGCCAGGGCTACATAGAGAAATCATATCTCAAAAAAAAAAAAAAAAAAAAAAAAAAAAGAAAAAGGAAAGGAAAAGAAAGGAAGAAAAAGAAAAAACAGATTCAAAACATTCTTTTATCAATATACAGTGATATGTCTGCATAATCACTGAGGAATACCTTGAAACAGTTTCTGTACTGAAATAATTTGGTTGGCTGTTTTGGTTTTTCTTGACACTGAGACTTGCTATATTGATCGCCCAGGCTTGTGGCAAACTCTCTATGTAGCCCAGGCTGATCTTGAACTATGATCTTCCTACCTCCACTGCCAAAGTGCTAGGATTACAGGTGTGTGTCATCATATCTGGCTTGTTAATGATTTCAGTAAAGTTGCCTTTCATCTAGTATTTAGCTATTCCATTTACAAGACTAGTCACTAATGCCGCTGTCAGGAGTGCCATGGAAAGGAAATATTAGAAAGTCTGTCACTGCAACTTGTGGCCATGAGGACATCAAGGACAACCCTGCCATCAGGAACATCCTGATCTGAGTGACCTGCACTGTCACCTGGGGCCATGTCTGGGTCCATGGCCCTCCAAGTGGCCAGGGTCTGAGTTGATGTCCTGGGCTCCTGTTGTCACCAAGGGCCATGCGGATGGCCAGGGTCTGGTCAGCCACCTCAAACCATGTTGGTGCACGCAGACTATGCTGCCACCAGGGCCATGTTATGAGTGGCCTCTGCTGCCACTGGGGCCATGGTGGCATCCAGGCCAAGCTGCTGCCCAGGGCCATGTCTGAGTTCTTAGTCCTGCTGCAGCTAGGGTCTGTGGCAATGTTCATGGCCTGTGTTAGCACAGGGGTCATTGGAACCATGCTGTGCTGAGCTGACCCTGCCCTTCCCTGGCCCTGGGATGGCTGGTCCTGCCCCTCAATTGATAGTGCAACAAGAGAACTGGCCCCACCCATCAGGGGAGAGCTTGCCTCCCCACCCTACCCCAGTACTCAGGGAAGGAAAGATGGCCCCACCACTCACCAGCCCTTTCCTGGGATGCACACTAGAGCTGACCCTGTCTCAGGGCACAGATGTGCCAGCCCTGAGAGCATGAGAGCAAAGGAGCTGACCCCACCCCACCCTCTTTCATGCCCCCTATAGCAATCAGGAGAGAGGGCCCTGTACCCTGCCTGGGCAAAACAGTAGAGCTGGTCCTGGTGATATGAGTGAGGGGGATCCAGATCTGAGGGCCCAATAGCAGGAGAACTGGCCCCACTCCTTGCTGCAGGCTACATTGGGTGAGCTAGCCACGGCAATGGTGGAGAGCTCATTCAAGTAGTGATGATGAGGGAAAGGAGGCAAGCTGACCAACCCAGCTACCACCCGGGCCCAGAACCAGGACTATGAGTTGGTCCATCCTAATATCCACCTCATTTGTGAACTGTTGGAGCATGTGAAGGGGATGAACCTACAGATTCAAAACAGAATTTCTATAACACAGAACAACAGGATTTCCAAGAGGAACCCCAGTGAGAGCCCATTATCGGTGGTGTAGCAGAAACCAGAGGCCTGAGCCAGACCAATGACTCATGGCAATGAACACATTTAAGTAAACATGAATGGACTAAAGGGTAAAATGTATTTCAGTAGGCCAACTACAGTTTCCAGACAAGATTCTTCCTCTTCTTTTTTGTTTGTTTGTTTTTGTTTTGTTTTGCTTTAAAAACAAAAAACAAAAAAACAAAGGTTTTAGCCGGGCGGTGGTGGCACACGCCTTTAATCCCAGCACTCGGGAGGCAGAGACAGGTGGATCTCTGTGAGTTCGAGGCCAGCCTAGTCTCCAAAGTGAGTTCCAGGAAAGGCGCAAAGCTACACAGAGAAACCCTGTCTGAAAAAAAAAAAAAAAAAAAAAAGGTTTGGTTTGGTTTTTTGGGTTTTCTTTTAAATTTGTTTTTGATTGGGGGGGAGAGGGGTTGCAAGGGCAGAGGGCAGATTTGAGGACGTGGGGAGATAAGTGGGACCGGAATGTATGATGTGAGAATCCACAAAGAATCAATAAGTTTAAAAAAAAAAAAAGAGAAAATCTGTCAGTCAAAAAAAAAAAAAAAATCTTCACACCAAAAATTTACAGATATTACATATAACTTCCTTATTATTATCACAAAGTATTTACTGTACTATGTTAGACCCTGTTGGGGGCATTAGTAAGACAACAGCTTTTATCCAAAGATTTAAGTGATAACAATTTAAATGGGATAATACAATATAGAGTATAGCATCCCACTTATTCTATAATTAAATAGCTAACTATAATTATTTAGATGTTTTAAAAATTGGTTCTTACTTTTGAAAATATCAGCTATAACTAAAGAATTTTGTGTTTTAGAACTTTTTTGCCAGGCGGTGGTGGCACACACATGTAATCCCAGCACTTGGGAGGCAGAGGCAGGTGGATCTCTGTGAGTTCGAGGCCAGCCTGGTCTACAAAGCAAATTCCAGGACAGCCTCCAAAGCTACAGAGAAACCCTGTCTCGAAAAAAAATAAAACAAAACAAAACAAAAAACACAACTTTTTAAAGACAAGACTTCATGTATCCCAGGCTGGCCTGGAACTTGTTATGCAGTTGGTGATGACCTTATTCTAAAAACCTACGGAAGTGAAAAATCTTAACAAAGTTGGGGATTTAGCTCAGTCAGTGGTAGAGCGCTTGCCTAGCAAGCACAAGGCCCTGGGTTCGGTCCTCAGCTCTGGAAAAAAAAATTTTTTTTATAAGGCACAGAATTTTACTAAGATTCATCAGTTAATCTGTGTAACATAAAGTAAGACTAGATACTTGCCATTGTATTAATATGGTAGAACATCCTCCTGTAAAATAATGTTTAATAGACCAGTATTTACAGTACTTGTTACCCAATTATTCTAACAACATAACACATATAGTCATTTTCCCTTTGCAAGCAGTTGTCAATTGGAGATAGCATCTTGGTTAGGGATGGAGGCTTGTGTCCACTTCTCCCTCTCAGTGCTGGAACCCCATCTGACTTAGACCTGTGCAGGCCCTATGCATGCTATCACAGTCTCTGTGAGCTCCTATGTGTCTGTCCTGTTGTGATTAGAAGACACTGTTTCCTTGGTGTCATCCATCCCCACTGGCTCTTCCAATCATCTGCCTCCTCTTCCACACAGCTCCCTGAGCCCTGAAGGGAGGACTTTGATGAAGATATCCCATATAGGAATGAGTGTTCTAAGGTCTCTACTCTGTTCATTGTTCATTTATGGGTTTCAGTATTAGTTCCCATGTGGTGCAGGAGGAAGCTTCTCTGCTGATTGCTTAGTGAGGCACTGATCTATGAGTATAGCAGAATGTTGCTAGGAGTCATTTTGTTGTTAAGTTCTTCTAGCAGAACAATAGTATTTGGTTTTCCCCTGGGTCCATGGCCTATCTAGTCTCAGCTTCTTGGCTACCCAAGCAGTGTCAGGCTTGAGTTCTGTCCTAGCTAGTTTTGTGACAAATTGACAATAACTAGAGTCATCTACAAGGAGGGAACCTCAGTTAAGAAAATGCCTCCCTCAAAAAAACTAAAAAAAAAAAAAAAAAAAAACGAAAGAAAGAAAACAAAGAAAGAAAATGCCTCCATAAAATCCAGCTGTAGGCATTTTCTTAATTAGGGATTGATGAAGGAGGGCCCTGCCAATTGTGCGTGGTGCTATCCCTGGGCTGGTGCTCCTGGAATCTATAAGCAATCTGAGCAAGCCATAATGAGCAAGCCAGTAAGTAGCACCCCTCCATGGCCTCTGCATTATCTCCTGTTCCAGCTTCCTACCCTGCTTGAATTCCTATCCTGACTTCCTCCACTGATGAACAGCAATGTGGAAGTGTGAGCCTAATAAACCCTCCTCCCCAATTTGCTTTCAGTCATGGTGTTTCATCACAGCAATAATAACTAGGATACATTCCCTCTCATAGAATGGGACTTAAATCTAACCAGATAGTAGTTGGTTACTCCCACAACATTTGTGCCACTGTTACACCACCTTATCATGCAGGCACACCACCACTGCAGATGAAAGGGTTTGAAGCTGGGTTGGTGTTTACTTTTCTCCTCTGGTAGCATGCAGAGTACCTTCCAATACCATAAACACTAGTCAGTAGAGATAAAGGCTCCAGTTAGCCATCAGCTCAACTTCTTGTTCAATGAGATATGTAGGTAATGTCTTCAGCAATAGGGCCTTACCGTCAGTTTGTAGAGAGCAACCAATAGCTTTGATAATAGCCTGAGTTGTTTGGGGGTTTCCATGAGACCCCTTTGATCAACAACTCAGTTATATGTAACTCATTCCTGGTACTAGAGGTTTCACTTGGTGGCAAGAGATGTATAGTTGGGGCTTTATCTCCCCCATTATTTGGTGATTCCATTTAGATTTCTTTTATATATGTATATATTTTAAGAAGCTTCTACTTTAATATGTTTCAAGGAGTCATATATTTTAGGTGATATATCATTCCCACAATATCATTTGTTTGATTTTAACATTATAAAATCTAACATTTCAGGAACAGCAAAAAATGGTAAAAGACATAACTGAAAAGGTGAATAAAGGTATGTTGCCAATATGTATGTGTTCAATTTAGACTACATTTACAAAACAAATGTAAGTAGCAAATGGAAGACCTGCCCTTTGGTTTGTAGATTCTACATTAAAGGCATGCAAAAGCAGGCATCCCCAGTGAGTACTGTTCATCCTGCATTTCTGTAGCTCCACGGCTTTTCAAAACCTTTTTCATTCTTCCTCACAACTCATTAACATCTGCAGTCAACCTCCTCAAAAACTACAACAATCATCTATTGACTCTTAGTCAATCAATCAATCACACTTCCTAAGTTGTCACTTGACAAGTATCATTTTAAATCCCATTACTTAGTTCTCATTGGCTTACCTTCTGCCTGGAAGAGGAAGTGCTGATTTCCTATGAAGACTAGAAATACACAAACCAGAATGGTTGTTCTCCGGTTATTCTGCCTTCTCTCTCACCACTCTCTCACCACTTTGGCCAGCTCTCCTGCCTTTAGTATTATTCATGGCTAGCTGTGTTCTTCCTCACCTCTAGTGTTAGCATGGCATTCTCCTTTATTCCCCCGGTATCGGCTTATATAACACCTATATTGTATACAGCACGAATCTTAAGGAGTCTTATTAATAAAAACAAACTCAGAGCCAGGTATCGGGGTAAAGCTGGAAGATCAGAAAAGCAGAACAAGCCACAGCCACCTCAGCTCACAATTCCTCAGCTGATCCTCTTTCCTCAGACTGGAAGCCTCTGAGTCCTTATCCAGAATGAATCTCAGCTGAACTGCTACTAAAAGCCTTAAAGCTTAACCAGCCCTAGTTCCTGGTCCTCTTGCCTTAAATACATTTCTGCTTTCTGCCATCACTTAAGGGATTAAAGGCCTGGCTGTTTCCAGTGTGGCTTTGAACTCACAGAGATCCGCATGGATCTCTGCCTCCCAAGTGATAGGATTAAAGGCGTGTGTGTGCCACCATTTTCTGGCTTCTATATCTAGTGGCTGTCCTTTTCTCTGACCCCAGATAAGGTTATTAGGGTGCACAATATTTTGGGGAACATAACATCACCACACTACACCAAAGAGGCTACAATATCAGCACAACATTGGCATGTAAATCCCTCTGAGTGTTGCAGTGTTTCCTGTATATTTACCTCTGTATAGAAACAGCATGTCCATCTGATGCAGGGATGAAGTGATTATTGAGAGTTGGAATATATCTTCTCTCATCTTCTCAGTACTCATCACAGTAGCTTAGTACATGGTCTCTGAGTAAATGAGTGAAGAATGAGAAGGCAGACACTCAGCCCTGATGATAATTAATTCACTGTGTGTATATATATATATATATATGAACAAATTATATTATTAATGTTAGTTTTGTATTGTAGTGGTACATACATATTTGTTATTTTTATCTATTATAAGATTCTCAGTCTTTTTTTTACTGACTCCTCCTGTTAACTGTGACGTCTCCAAGGTAAAGATTGTAATTTTTACTTTTTCTTTCTAGTGGCAGCTGAGCTTGAGTGTTGGTTCTTGGAAGCTTGTCCCTCAGGATCTAAATAACAAGTCAAGATCTACTTTAGGGAGATAACAAAAATATGCACAGATTGAAAATAAATGTATTTTCTGAAAGAATACATTTTAATGACTGTTTATATAACATTTAAGTAGTTTCCCATTAAATACACTATGTGATAACTGTATTGAAGGAATGTTTTTGTATCATATATGTATGATTAAATTCCTGTATTTAGGGGCTGGAGAGATGGTTCAGGGGTTAAGAGCACTTGCTGTTCTTGCATAGGATGAGAATTAAATTCCCAGCATCCACAAGTCAGGTGACTCACAACTGCCTGTAACTCCAGCTCAAGAGATCTAACACTCTCTTCTAGTCTCCAAGCACACCTGTATATAAGTGTGTACACACACACACACACACACACACACACACACAAGTATTTTAATCCTATTTTTAAACTGTTTCTTGGCATAAACTAATTTTTAGTGTATTTTACAAGTGAAAACATATACTACATACCTCAAATGCCCAAATTCCAGCCACTTAAACAGAATCCAAACAGCCAAGTTGTCATTCATCATTTTGATGGTGGCTTACTTTCCTTTCCCAGTATTTACCAGTATAAATGCACCTGCAGATGTGGACATCACTCTGCCACAGTCAGTGCTTTGATGTGTTACAGTCATTATAGCTCCAGCAAACGTAGAGAATTTTGAGTTTTTATCCTTTTAACTTTAAACATTGATTTATAGCCCTTCCTCAAAGAAAAAACAACTTTTGCTGAAGGCATTTCATTTTTTCTGCTTAATTCTTTTGAAAATGTCTTAATATTAGAGCATTCACATATTACCACAGTTTGCCCTGAGCAGTGCCTCTAGGACTGAGTGGCACCAATGGACTCACAAGTGCCGCCTCAGCAGGCAGGAAGAAGCTAAGGGCCTGCCCAGCGACAGAAGACACCAGCAGTCGGGTGCCATTATGGTGAGTTGCTGTGGGATGTTCTGTGTAATAAGTGTGCTGCTCTGATTGGTTAAGAAATAAAACACTGATTGGCCAGTAGCCAGGCAGGAAGTATAGGCGGGACAAGCAGAGAAGAGAATTCTGGGAAGTGGAAGGCTGAGGCAGAGAGACCCTGCCAGCCACCACCATGACAAGAGAGATGTACGGCACCAAGGGAGATGTAAGGTACCAGTAAGCCACAAGCCACGTGGCAACTTATAGACTAATAGAAATGGGTTACTTTAAGATAGAATAAGTAGATAACAAGAAGCCATTTGGGCAAGAATCCTGCCATGGCCATACAGTTTTGTAAGCAATGTAAGTCTCTGTGTGTTTACTTGGTTGGGTCTGAGCGGCTGTGGGACTGGAGGGTGAAAGAGATTTGTCCTGACTGTGAGCCAGGCAGGACCAGAAAAACTCCAGCTACGAACTCCATTTCCTTTTCTTAAGGGGAGAGTCATCCATTATCAGGGCACAGATCCAACTCATCTAAACTTCATCTCCCCAAAGGTCTCATGACCTCATGCCATCACATGGATGGTTAGGGCTTGAACGTGGATCTGGAAGACAGACACAGGCATTTGTGGGGCATGGAATAGAATGGATTTCTGAGTGATGTAGCCTGAGCAGGAGGTGAAAAGTGTGGACTCAAGGAGAAGCAGGAGGCCTGAAGCTGAAAGCCTTGGCCATTTGGTCTGCAGTGGAGGGCCAGCTGGTGCTGGTCTCGCAGGTAGCTACTCTGCCACGTGGCTCTGAGCTGGAAACCAACTCGCAAGGAACTTGTGGGAAGTAGCAGCGAAGTCAGCTTTGATGCTCTGCTGGCTAGACTCATGCTGGGTTAGGAGGCTGTGCTGGGTGACTACAGACCTGGACGTGACCACTCACTTGCATCCTGAAGGGCAGGGGGCACTGCCTTTGGCCAGCACCTGCAACCACGTTGGGGTCCAAGGAATGTGCAGCTGCCGGGACCATGCTGATCTGAGTGGCCTGCACTGCCACCCATGGAGTTGTCTGGGCCAAGGCTGCTGCTGAGGGCCATGTCTGTGTCCATGGCCCCATGGCAGCCAGGGTCTGTGTTGAAGGCAGTGAAGATGCCCAGAGTCTGGACTGACAACTGAGGACATGTTTATGCCCAAGGATCATGCTGCCATGCGGATAGGGATAGGGGTGGGTGGCCTGAGCTGCTACCTGGGGCCAAACTGACATATGGGCGGAGCTGTGGCAGAGGGCCATGTCTGGGCCTGTGGTCCTACCAAGCAAGGCCAGAGTCTGTGTTGATGTCTGTGGCTCTTTCTGCCATTGGGGGCCATGTGACTGGCCATGTGACTGCTCAGGGTCTCTAACACTACCTGAGACCATGTTGGAGTCTGGAGACCACGCTGCTGCTGGCCCATGCTGATCTGAGAAGCCTATACCTATGGTGGTGGAGGGGGACCCATACCACAACAACAAAATAACAGTAATCAACAAACATTGTTCATTGAGAGTTCTCAATCTCGATGTTCTCAGTTCCCCAATAAAAAGACACAGGCTAACAGATTGGATTCCATCCTTCTGCTGCATCCAAGGAACACAACTTAGCATCAAAGATTTCTCTTCAGAGTAAAAGGATGGAAAAAGATATTTCAATCAAATGTACCCAGGAAGCAAGCCAGTGTAGCCATTTTAATATCTGACAAAATAGACTTCAAATCAAAACTAATCAAAAGAGATAAGGAAGAACACTACATACTCATCAAAGGAAAATCCACCAAGAGGACACTGCAATTCTTAACATCTGTGGCCCAAACACAAGGGCACCCATGTTCATAAAGAAACACTACCACAGCTAATATCACATATTGACCCTCACAGTGGCAGTTGGTGACTTCAACATCTGATTCCAGCCAATAGACAGGTCATCCAGGTAAAAACTAAACAGAAATTCTAGAGGTAAATGTACCTGGCAGATATTTTTCTTCACAGCAGCTCATGTGTGATGGGTACCTGTTCCACCTAATGACCTTGAGGTCCAACCCCTAGGGCGTGGCCTCGGGGATTAGCTTAAGACCTGAGGGGCACATAAGACAGCGGCACTGTCTTCTCTCCCTCCTGGACTTGGATGGTGAGGACGACTCAGGTGACCGGAGTATCGTGGCACAGGACATCAGCCTTCTAGGACTTTGCGATGATTTTTTTTTGCCTTATTCTGTTTAGTGAGTTGTTCTCTCCAATTTATGTCCTAATAAACTCCCTATACCCCTTAAGCAGACTCCCTTGGATTTCTCGCTATACTCATGTAACTTTCTCTAAAACTGACCATGTACTTGGATACAAAGCAAGTCTCAACAGACACAAGAAAACTGAAATAGCACCCTGCATCCTAGCTGACCTTCACAGATGAAACAACACTCGATATCAACAACAAAAAACTTACAAACTCATGAAAACTGAACAATTCACTACTGAAGAAAAATGGGTCAAGAAAGAAAGAAAACTTGGTATAACTGAATGAAAATGAATGCACAACATACTCAAACCTGTGGGACACGATGATGGTGGTTCTCATATTCATGACACTAAGTGCCTACATAAAGAAACAGATATCTCACATTAGTAACCTGAAAACTCCAGAACAAAAAGAAGAAATAATACCTAGGAGTAGATGGCAATAAATAATCAAACCCAGTGCTAAAATCAATAAAATAGAACAAAAAAAGAATCAATGAAAGGCGTTTTGCCTATAGATCTGGTAGCAAGAAAGGAAACCAATCTCTTCCTGCAACACGATTTGAACTTGCCTGATAGTTTAGAATGCTCCCCGTGAAAACCTGCCAGGATAAAAGACAAAGGTCTCAAAGAGAACTCAGCCTTTCAAATTCTATGTTGAATTTCATCGACTCTTTTCACCTGCAATAAAATGTTAAGAGTTTTATGGCAGAAGCCTCCATCTAAGCATCAGTTACAATGCTGTGTAGGGCCTGACATATAGGAAGTGGCCGTCTGTCCAGAAGAAGATACTCCTGCTTTGGAGCTTAAAGCTAAATAGACAAATCTTCAATAGTCTAAAACATAAGATAACGAGACTTTTATTTACATAGCAGGTACCATGAGTTATACCAAATTTTGGACAGAATTTTTCCGTTTAGCATATTTGGGTCACAGTGTCCTGTATGGATAGTGTTATAAGCTAAGAATAAAGGGACCTTAACAAACAGGTATAGGGTATGTGTATGTGCTGGCCTGAACTGTGGCATGATGAAGTACACCCAAGTTAGGGCAGTGATTGCATCATTTAAAAATTTTAAGCAGTTATGTGGCTTAATGCAAGCAGTAGTTCTCAAATTTGACTCAATAGTGTAACACAATGATTTGTGTCATACATATATATCACCAAAAGTTAAACATTTTTGTTTTGTTTTATTGTTTTCTTTTTGTTTGTTTTTGTAGGCAATCTTAGCATGTAGCCTGGCTCACCCAGAACTCACTATGTAAGGCAAGCCTGCCTCCAGAGCGTAAGTGCTGGGATTAAACACATACACCAATAGCTAAACATTTTAAAGCCAACTTTTGTTCTTTTATAAATGCACTTAAAGAGGAAGTTTATTACTAGAATTGCTTGCCATAACAAGTATAAAACCATTAAAGTAGGTCAGTGTCCATTCACATACTAATTTAAAATCACCTCCTGTGCCAAGGTTGTAAATTACCACACCTGGATCAACTCTACCTCTCCTTGCTATGGAGGACCACCCAGAAGGCAAGCGTTGGCAACATATTTAATGACTGGATCTTGGATGACATTTAGTCAAACTGTAGTCACAGAACAATTCAGTCACCAGCAAAAGAGAACATGTCTGTCTATTATCTTGTCCTGCCTGCACTATCAGCCTTTCTGAAGCTTTAATGTGCATGTAAGTTACCTCGGAATCTTGTAAAAACAGATTTGGATCCAATCTGGAAACTGGAGATTCTGTATTTCTAACAAACTCCCATAGTTACTGACGCCTGATACTGTTTTGTTTCCCAATCATGCAAGTAGCGTGGTAAGAGACTATTTGAATTTGAAGTCCCTGAAGAGCGGGCCTATGCCTTACTTACACTGACCACACACACACACACACACACACACACACACACCACACACTACACCACACACACACCACACACACACACACACACACACACACACACACACACACACACACACACACACACACACACACACACACACACACACACACACACACACACACACACCAGAGTATTTCTTTTTCTCACGAGAAAACAATCGGATTTCTTTTTCTGCCCCGGGACGCAAATTCCACGAGATTGAGCACTTGCTGGTGACTATCCCCTTGGGTCCACCTACAAGTGTGTCGAGCTGTCACGGGGGCAGTCGTCTCGCCAGTCTCGGCGGTCACCCAGTTCACGGGTCGGTGAGGACTACAGTAAAGGTGACGAGGGTGGACCTCCGGGGAAACAGGAGGTGTCACGGAGTTCACGGACAGGCCGGGTCTCACGGGACGAGAGTCCAGCGCAGCTGGCGTGACCGTGATGGTTGCAGACGCAGTTCGGGTTACAGGCTGCGTGCTCTTGCAGGAAAAGAACACAGAAAGAGTACCCGAAGCCCCCCGCTGCGAGCTCGCCTGGACCACGGCTAGCGCTTCTCACCCGCAGGAGCTGGACGGGTCCCGCCTCCAGGAGCAGTGGAGCACGGCGCGTGTAGAGAGTCGCCCGGCCAAGGGGGCGTGGGCAAGCTCGCAGGGCACGCCGGGAAAGTCGGTCCTCCGACACCATCTTTCTTCGCTGCGGGCGGCTGTGACCGTGAGGAAGGGCACACGCTAGAGCCATGAAGTTCCTCAGCAGGGCCGGGTCCTTCTCGGTGAGCACGAAGGCGCGCGTGGGGCAGGGCGGGGGCGGCCTGTCGGCCACTCGGGGGCCGGGGGGCGGCGGGGGCGGCCCTGGCCTCGGGCCTGGGTCTGCCCTTCAGGTGAACCCGGCGGAGAAGCGGGCTGAGGCCAAGGGGAAGCTCAGCCGGCCGTGTCAGCCGCAGAGAGCTAACGCGGGGAAAGCCTTGAGAGTGGCGGCGGAGCGACTCTCGGGAGACTCCTGAAGGTCACTGGAGAAGCAGGTAGGGCGGAGGCCGACGACAGCCAGGCCGCTTGCTTTCCAAGCTGCGGCCTCTGCTCCTGAGTTTGTCCTGGAGCATCAGTTTCCCCAGAGCTTGCGAGTGTGATAAGTAATACACTGATGCGGTGCGACGCTTATCTCAGTGCCGGTACCTTCGTTCCTGTCCGTCCTGAGTCCCGGCATTCGTAACAGGCGATTTCCTCGGCCTCTTATTTAAAGGCTTTCCTCCTGAGGGGGCTCTTGATCTTTCCTCAAGGCTCCTTCCTAACGCTAAATTATGTCGTTGTCAGTTGCACAGAGGGGTGTACCTCCTGTGGCAGGCAGCGCGTTATCACTGTAAAACGGCGGCTATCAAGAGATGAAAATGGAAGCACCAAAATTTCAGCATGGGCTAATTTGCCCCTACTAGCCGGTTACATGTGGAGCTTTTTGTTCCAAACATCCCTTTGAGAGGGTGCTTTTGGCACCTAAAGGTCAGAGGTGGTGCTAAACATCTAACTGTACAACGGCAGCCCATACAGCATAAAATTACCAACACCAAAATGCCAGTAGTATCTGTGTTGAGAGACCTAGACAGTGATGCAAAAATCCAGGCCTTGGGAATGATGTTTCCATGCTACTTACATAAATGTATTGTAGAATTGCATAGATAGAGGCTATAGTTGTATTCCTTGTGCCTAGACCAACCAATTGCTAACAGTCCTTTGAGGGTAGGACTGTCTTTCCTACCATGAGGGTAAATTGACATGTGTGTTACTAAAACAAAATAGAAATTATATGGCAATTGAGAGGTTAAGTCTTTCTTGAAAGGAACCAAGAAAAGGGCAGAATTTTAAAATGTCACTACCCAGAAACACCTAAATCTTGCTTGGTAATGGGACTGAATGTGGACTGCTATACTTGGATATTGTGAAATTCTATCTTGGGAAATTACAGCCAAAAATCATAAGTGGCTACATACACCTTATCCAGCAAACTAAATTGATAATGACAAAGAGCTCCTTTTGATTCATAATTAAAAAGCAGGGCTAAAGGGAAATTAGTAATACTAAAAGCAAATGAAGACCAGCAGCCAGATTAGCCCAGTACTAGGTGGTACAGAGTTAGGAGCATTGTAGGCCTTTATTGGGCCTTTTGCCAAAGGACAGCAACGTGTTTATTGAGTCTTGGCAGCATGAAAATTTATTTGCTTGCATGTCCATTAGTAACTCTGCAAACCCTGGACACAATTGGACTGTCAGAATAACTTTATGCTCTTATGTATAACTTGTAAATATATATGCATATGTGAATAAAGTCAATGCATTTTAGATCCATCATCCAAGTTATTACATATTATACTGAGAATCTGCTGTTGATTTAATAGTTCCTTGTTGATCTTAGGATGGTGTTGGTATTTGGTCAAAGAAACTAAGAGCCTTCCTTGGTTGAATATGATTTGTGTAGCATATAAAAAGATGGAAGTGAAGTAGATAATGTTAGGGGCTTTGAGAAAAGGCCCTTAAAATGATTGGGGAGATGGAACTTATTTTAGCTGGAAAATAAAGAGACCGACAGATTGAAGAAGCAATAGTGTAGTTGGAGAGCTTCTCTCCAGGTGCCACCAGGCCCCTGCGGTCCCATAACCCACGTACAAAATAATCATACAGACACTTATGTTATTTAAACTGCTTGGCCATTAGCTCAGGCCTACCATTGTCTAGCTCTTACTCTTATATTTAGCCCATTTCTATTAATCTATACTTTGCCACATGGCTCGTGGCTTACCAGTACCTTACATCTTGTCATGGCCGCGGCTGGCAGTCTATCCCCTCAGCCTTCCTGTTCCCAGCCTTCTCCTCTTCCTTGTCCCGCCTACCTTATCCTGGCTACTGGCCAATCAGTACTTTATTTAGTTTAACCAATCAGAGCAACACATTTGACATACAGAACATCCCACAGCACAATAGTGCTGAAATCTATTCTTAAAAGTGTTGACAGGGGTTGGGGATTTAGCTCAGTGGTAGAGTGCTTGCCTAGCAAGCGCAAGGCCCTGGGTTCGATCCTCAGCTCCAAAAATAAAAATAAAAAGTGTTGACATAACAATCCAATTGTTCAAAAACTTTGAAAACATTACAACCAGAAGGAAACACTTGAAACTTTAATGAAATAATTAAAAAGTACTTAGTTTTTTTTAAAAGATCAAAAACTCAATATTCTCTATAAATCACAAATAGGTAGAAGTTAAAGAATGACTTAGACCAGGCATAGTATAAACCTGTAGTCCCAGAGGAATTGTGAATTTGAAGTCATCCTGGGCTATATAGCAAAATTTTTTTCAAAAAAGGAAAGGAAGAGAAGAAGAGAAATACAGAGGAAAAAAAATAGCTTGGGTAGACTGATTAGCTAATAAATTTATTAATGAGTTACTTGTCTGAACTTCCCATGAAGCCGGTGATTTACATGAGATCACTGTGTTATGTGGCATTGCTGATTGGATGCTTTTACATGTAAAGGACTGTTCTTGTGATAGCACATATAAACTGTCTTTGTTGTTTTTAGAGATTTTATTCCCTCAAAGTTGCCCCAAAGGTTAAAACTTCAGCTGCCCCTGGAGGAGTATCTCTGCAGCCTGAGGATCTTGAGGTTAGTCCCACTGATCTGCTCACTGGAGAGCACATCTACTTTACTTAAACTCTTCAGTAAAAGACAGGCATTGGTCACATCTCTATTCTGTCTTAACTACAGTTTACCAAATTACCAAATGGTTTGGTGATTGCTTCTCTGGAAAACTATGCTCCTCTATCAAGAATTGGCTTATTCGTTAAAGCAGGCAGTAGATATGAGGACTCCAGCAACTTAGGAACTTCTCACTTACTACGTCTTGCATCTAGTTTGGTAAGTATCTTTATTATTTTAGTGTTTGAAAATGGTATGTGGTCTTAGGCCTGTAGGGAAGAAGAAAAATAAGGGGCCAAGGAGATGATTTAGGAAAGCCCTTGCTGTGTAAGCATGAGAACCTGAGTTCAAACATCAGCACCACCTGGGCAGTAGTGCTGCACGGCTTTAGTCTTAGTACTCAGTAGGCAGAGGTAGGTAGATCTCTGAGTTCCAGGACAGCCAGGGCTACACAGAGAAACCCTGTCTCAAAAAAATCAAAAAAGGAAAAAAATCCAAACCCCCAGCACCCATGTAAAGAAACCAGTCCTAGCCATGTATGCCTGTACCCCTGGCAGAGATAAGCAGACCTTGTGAGGTTGCTGTCTACCAGCCAAGTCAAAAAAGCTATCTTCAGGTCAGTGAGAGGAGACTTTGTCTCAAGGATCTAAGGCAGAAAGCAACAGTGGACATGGCTACTATTTCCTCTGGCCTATGCGTGTATGTGTGGACACACGTAAAAAATAAAAGCAACCCAAGCAGTGAGGAACACTCCTATAATCCAAGCACTTGGGAGATGGAGACAAGAAGTTCAAGAGTTTGAGGCTAGCCTGAGCTACACCAAACCTTGTTTTGATAAAACAGCAGAAGCCTGAAAGAAATGCCCCTGTATTTGTTTCCTTGAGTTGTTGTGTCATATTTACACAAACTGGGTACAAAGAAATTTATACTCTTACAAGTTTTAAAGGCTTGACATTAAAGTCAAGGTGTTAATAGTAAGTCAAAGCATTAACAGGACCATACTTCCATAGGAAAGAATCCTTCCTTGCCTCTTTCTAGCTTCAGATAATCCTCAGCGTAAAGCTGCATCGCTCCAGTACCTACTCTTCTTCTCACTTAGCTGACTTCTGTCTGTCCTTGTGTCCAGATATCCTCTTATGAGGACACCTCTCATAATGGGTTTAGAGCTCCTGCTAATCCAGTATGATTTGACCTTGATTCATTTACAAGGACCCTGTTTCCTAATAAAGTCACATATCCAGATTTTGAGTGGACATAAACAGGGCTGCTGTTCAACCCTGTAAAATCCCATCATATAAAATGAAAAACTAAGGATATTTGCCACAGATAAAAATTGTTATTATCCAATTAGATGCTGGTGTTAAAGCATAAGAAATCAATAGGGGGGAAAGCAACAATTTTTTAATAGAAATTTTTCAATTTTTCAAAAATTGAAAAAAAAATAGTACTTTCCCATATTTGTCTTCCCCTCCCCCCTCCTTTGAGATTATAAATATTTCTGTCTTCCCTTTCGTCCTGCCAAACTCTCCCATGTCCCCTCCCTGATCTCCTTCAAATTCATGGCCTCTTTTCTCATTAATTGTTACTATATGCATTTATGTATATGTTTCTACACATATATTCTTAAATATAATCTGCATGTTACTTGTATGCATGTTTTCAAGGCTGACCGTTTGTTACCAGACAACAATTGGTATGCTCTATGTGTGGGAAGACCACCTACTCCATTCCCAGCTGCCTTCAGTTGCCTGTAGTTCTTTGTAGGATTGAGACCTCATGGACTTTTCCCCCTCTTTGACATGGCCATTGGTGTCATTCTTGTTGGATACTTCTACAAAACATTCCTGCACCTAAAGCTAAGGAAACATTGTAGAAGAAAGTTTGGGAAAACTGTGTAAGAGTCAGAGGATCAGGAAGTTTTGAGTGAGATTGTGTCTCCTAATAATGTCAGAAACTACACCAGTAAAGTCTCACCAATATACAAGTCTAGTAAGCTTATATTTGCTAATGGAATTTTTACACAATTATGTTTTGTATTAAAATCTAAGCCAGGTGTGATGGTGTGTGGCTTGTAAATGCAGTACTTAGAAAAGCTGAGGCAGGAAAGTCCATTCTAGAGTTTGAGGTAAACCTCCTGTCCTACTTAAAAGTTACAAGCCCCCCTGAAAGGAAACTTTGTCTCAGAAAAACAAAACAAAAATACACATATATATGTACATTCATGCAATACATTTTGTTGAATCTCAATTTTTATTAAAAAGTACATGTTAATTAGGACCTACTTAGTAAAATTCAGTTTGGATCTGCTAATAACAATTAAGAGCATAGATTTTGATATAGTGTGATGTGTGGCAGACCTAGAATTGAACAACTATTAAGGAAAGCATCCTTTCTTTTTCAAGACTACCAAAGGAGCTTCGTCTTTCAAGATAACCCGTGGAATTGAAGCAGTTGGTGGTAAATTAAGGTTTGTTAAATAGTAACAAGAAATAGCCAGGGCTGGAGAGGTAGCTCAGGAGTTAAAAAGGTACATTGTTCCTGCAGAGAACCCCAGTTTGGTTCCCAGCACACACACATCAGGCAGCTCACAGCTACTATAACTCTAGTTTCAATACCTTCTAACCCCTACAGTCAGCTACATGTATGTGCACATAACCCCCTATCAGACACATATTTATACACATAATTAAAAATAAAGTCTTTGGCGTAGAGGGTGCTGGGCATGGTGGCATATGTGTTTAATAACAGCAGTTGGGAGGCAGAGGCAGCTAGATCTCAGTAAGCTCCAGGCTTAGAGTAAGCTAGGACTACACGGTAAGATCCCGTCTAAAAGGGGGTGGGAGGACACAGAAATATTCACTTATAGGGTGACTCCTCTTTGTTAGCAAAGGGAGCGAAGATCGCTTAAACAGAAGGGGAAAATTGATGAATTGTCATAAAAAATGTGAAACATGGCTAGGCGTACAGTAGCTATATGTGTCGGATCTGGAGTAGATACTTATAGTACACACAATATGCAGAAGATTTCTGATTGGGAAAAGTAAAAGTCATAAATCAGGGAAAAAAGAAAAACTAAAAGGAGAGGAGACAAAAGTAGAAAAAGGCTATTCACCAAAGAGGAAAACAGTAGAATCAGCAGTGTGGTGCTGGGATGCCACACCTGTGTTGTTTTTTTTCAAGACTGGAAGCTAAAAGTCCAGTTCAAGGAAATGGGTAAAGAATGCTAGCCATGATAGAACTAATAGAACATGACAGAACATAAAGAACTAATAGTTTGAGGCTAGAAATACCTCTGTGGTTAAGAATGCCTATTGTTCCTCCAAGGGACCTATAACACCAGTTCCAGAGGATCTCACACCAGCATCTGGCCTTCATAGGCACCTGCGCACACATGGCACATGCACACATATCAATAAAATAATCTTTTTTGAAAAAAGAACTAGTGGTTCTTTTTTACAAAGCAGTTAGGAAGTGAAATAAATCTGTATATCTACCTAAAGAGTTTAAGACAAAATACTTAGGGTTATGGTTTCTAGAGTTAGGGAGAATAAGAGAATTGTTATCAAAGAGTTACAAAGAAGTCTTGAATATTTGTCCTTTTGTTTTTTCATTGTAAAGTATGTAGAACATAAAACTTGCCACTTTAAATGTACATACGGTTCTGTGGCATTAAGAGCTTTTTGTTTTGTTTTGTTTTGTTTGTTTTTCGAGACAGGATTTCTCTGTGTCGCTTTGATGCCTGTCCTGGCTGGCCTCGAACTCACAGAGATCCTCCTGCCTCTGCCTCTCGAGTGTTGGGATTAAAGGCGTGCGCCACCACTACCACCTGCCAAGAGGCATTTGATAATTATTACCACTGTCTAACTCTGGAACTTCATTACTGTCCTCAGCTGAAACTCTTGTCCATTAAATTGTGACTTCCCATTCCCTTCATCCTTGGCCACCATCATATTTTTTCTGGTTTTGATGTCTTTTTTTATTGGAATGTTAGTTCTACATTTTACTCATTTTTTTCTTCATATGAACAAATTATACAAAGTATGTTCATTAGTAACTTACTTAATATAAGGTCCTCAAGGTTCATCCATTTCATACTATGTGTCAAAACTTGATTACTTTTTAAGGTGGATTTATTTGCCATTCTTTTTTAAAAAATACTTTAAAATTATAATTGAATAAATATTTTTTCACTGTTTAGTAGTACAAAGAATTGGATGCCTTAACAAAGAATATATATATTTTAAAAAGCTATTTTCTGATTCAGATTATTTACTGTCATTTATTTTCAATTCAGTGTGACTGCTACAAGGGAAAACATGGCTTACACTATAGAAGGCATGCGAGATGATATGTAAGTACTTGCATGTATTAGAACGTCTGCTTTTATGGGGATACTAGGGACAGATAGTACAATGCTATATATGTGTCATAATGAAATTCACTATTATATTAATCAAAAAAAAAAAAAAGTTGAAAAAAGAGTTTAGGGACCAGAGAGGTGGTTTAGTGGTTAAGAACGCATACTGCTCTTGCAGAGAACCTAAATTTGGTTCCAACACCCACATCTGGAAACTCACAACTGCTTGTACCTCCAGCTTTAGGGGACCAGTGCCTTCTTTTGGCCTCCACAGGTACCTGAACTCAAATTTATGCATATATGCATAATAAAACTTTTAAATCTGAAGAAAAAAGTTTATAATAAAATTAGAAGTGACATCTGCTTTTCTAAGAAATATCAAGCTTGTTGGTCTGTTTGTGGGGCTTCTAGCAGTGGAATCAGGACCTGTCCCTGGCACTTGAACTGGCTTTTGGGAACCTATTCCCCATGCTGGTTTGCCTTGCCCAGCCTTGATACAGGGGGAGGAGCTTGGTCCTGCCTCAACTTGATGTGCCATGCTTTGTTCAAGCCCATGGGTGGCCTGCGGAGTGGGAGGAAGGGGGTAGATGGGAGGCAGGGGGAGGGAACAGGAGGAGAGGAGGGAAGAGAAACTGATCAGGGTATGTAAAAGAAATGAAAAAAATTTAATTTAAAAAAAAAGAAAGAAACCACCAAGCTTGTATTAAACAAATACCAAATTCTCTCAGCAGGTCCTAGCTTTTAATGTTTATATGTGTGTGGAGGTGTAGTTCATGACACTGGAAAGGGAACCACAAGGTATTAGAGAAGGCCAGGAGGACAGTAAAACATCTGTGACATGAAAGGAGAAAGAAAACGACAGACTATGGAAAAGTACAAGTCGAGAGGGGCAGAGGAACAGAGGAGAAGATGAGAGAGGAAGATCAATAAAAGTGTTTAAAAAGGCTGTGATGAAACCTAATACTTTGTATACTAACTTAAAAAAATAAAACAAAGACTAAGCTGCTACTCAATTGACTTTGTCACTGTGACCTTACTTGTATTCTGGAATATTATTCACAAATTTGGTGTTGATTAGGCTCCTAGCCACAAATAAGATTACAGTTTAGTATCTTAAATATTGATTTCACACTTTGTTGTGGACCTGAAGATCACCTAGAGCAGTGGTTCTCAACCTGTGGATCATGACCACTTTGGGATCAAACAACCCTTTGCAGGGTTCACCTAAGATATTTATTTACATTACGATTCATAACAGTAGCAAAATTACAGTTAAGAAGTAGCAACAAAAATAATATTATGGTTGGGGTCACCACAGCATTAAAGGGTTGTACTTTAGGAAGGTTGACAACCACTGACCTAGAGCTTTGGGGCATGCCAAGCCAGCATTCTATCTATCCTTGAGCTCCTACCCAAGGCCTTGATTTTTCAAGACAGTATTACTCCCTAGCTTAGGCTATCCTGGAAGACAAAGTCCCCTAGCCTCCACTTACCAGATGTCAGATTGAAGGTATGGGTCATAAGACCAGCATATATCTTTTACCTCATCACCTGTTTTCTACAGTGAAATTCTGATGGAGTTCCTGCTCAATGTTACCACAGCACCAGAATTTCGCCGTTGGGAAGTAGCTGCCCTTCAGTCTCAACTGAAGATTGACAAAGCTGTTGCCTTTCAGAATTCACAGACTCGTAAGTTTAATAGTCAATTCCATTCCATTACTTCCAAGATACTAGTTTTGAGAAGATATTTGTGAAGAAAAACCTATATGGACATGAAAATAACTCCCAAAATGTGCTCTATTATTTAAGAGTCCTGTTTGTTTTGTTATTACTAAACATTTGTATTGTTTTCCACATTTGGTGGTGAGCAAATTGATAGTAAAATCCTGCATGCACTCTCTGTCCCTCATTGTGTTGTGTTCTGGTTTTGTTTTGCTTAGAACAAACCCAACAGCAGTTTATTTTAATGCTTCTACTGTTGTAATTTACTGTTACTTGTTGCTGTTATCACTTAGCAGGATCCTTCCAAAACACACCCCACATGTTTTGTCTTATTGGTCTTTTGCTTATTTATTTTAATTTCTATTTTGTGGGAGTGTATGTGTTTCTTGGTTTTTGTTTGTTTTTAAAGTGGGGGGAACAAAGTTGGGTGGGAAGAACATGAGCAAAATACATTATATGAAAAAATTTTTCACAGTAAAAAATTTAAGAAAAAACATACTTCGTAATTCTTGAAATAACTTTTGTATTGATGTAATCAAACTTTTGTAATGTTTGATTATAGAACTTGACAGATACGGCTAGCCAAACAAATCCATAAACAAACACTGCTAACTTTTAGAATCATACAGCTTCTGGTAGGAGCAAGGATGGACAAGTGGACAAGCGTGAGCACCAGTTACAGTGGCTCTGTGTAGCACTGGGGACCAAATGCAAGGCTCTCAAGAAAGAACCTGTCTGTAACTTAGTAAGAGGTTTATATGGCTGATACTTTGTGGTGATGCTTTGTGTCACAGAGGGATGTGATCAAATGACAGTTGTAGAAAAGATGCCTTACAGCCAGGCTGTGGTGACACAGGTCTTTAATCTTAGCACTTGGGAAGCAAAGGCAGGTGGATCTCTGTGAGTTCGAGGCCAGCCTGGTCTACAGCGCAAGTTCAAGGACAGCCAGGAATACACAGAGGGAAGCCCTGTCTCTAAAAGCAGAGAGAGAGAGAGAGAGAGAGAGAGAGAGAGAGAGAGAGAACGAACTTATATGTGTAGAGTGGCTGCTTTTCAACAGGAGGGTTCCTGCCTTCATCTTATTCTGACAAAACATGTCCTGTTATGTCTCTTGGTGCTGTACTCATCTCCACCTCTAGGATTACTAATTTAGTCCCAAATCAGAATTCCTTGCCAGTGATCTTTCTGCTATGAAAACCAAGTGAATGTCCTTTAAAAACAGCTTGTAAGTTAGAGCCCAAACTCTTGCCTAGCCTTTAAAGTGTTCATCTGACCCCAACCCCCTTCTCTTAGTTTTGTTATGATTATTTGTATATAAAAATTGTGCTTATTAACAGGAACCATGTACATTTTGATACTTGTCTACATGTTTAATGTTCAGATCAGGTTAAACATACCTATCTCCTTAAACAATTTTCATTCCTTAACAGTGAAGACTTTGAAGAACTTTTCTTCTTTCTAACTATTGTTTCCTGCCCTTACTTTCTTTCCTTTCTATTGGTGACTCCTGTAGACAGATTTTACCCCCTGCCACCAGTCAATCCCAAGTAACCACACAAAGGCTTATATTAATTACTAATGCTTGGCTGATAGCTCAGGCTTATTACTAACTAGTTCTTACAACTTAGATTAACCAATATCTATTAATCTACATTCTGCCATGTGGCTTTTACCTCTATGCCATTTTTTGTGTCCAACTCACTCTGCATCTGGCTGCAACTCCTCTGACCGCCCTTTTCCTTCTCAGCATTCTGTTTGACTCTCCCATCTAACCTTATTCTGTTCAGCTTTTGGCCAGTCAGCTTGTTTATTAAACCAATCATAGTGACATATATTCACACAATGTAAAGGAATATTCCACATTTCTCCCTTTTTATCTAATTAAAAAGGAAAGTTTTAACTTTAACATAGTAGAATTATATACAACAAAAACAGTTATCAAGTAAGAATTACAGTTACAATATCTAGTCCATTTGTATTTGGCAAAATTAGAAAACGTATTCTATTTTTGCCAGACGTGGTGGCGCACACCTTTAATCCCAGCTCTCAGGAAGTAGCCAAGTGGAATCTCTGTGAGTTCGAGACCAGCCTGGTCTACAGAGCAAGATTCAGGACAGGCACCAAAACTACACAGAGAAACCTGTCTCGGGGGGGGGGGGGGGGGGAATTCTATTATCTATTTTATCTTTGTGACTCTAGAGTTTTATATCTAATTTATCTTTTATCATAACTAAGGAAAACTTTAACTATGACTATCTAGTCTTCAACTCCATCAAAGACCCCAGAAAGATGAAATGTTACCTAACAACAGGGACATCTGGCTGCCTGGACAGTCACCCTAAGTTCCTCTGTGACATTGGGGCATCTATCTTTGACCTACAGGCCTAGAATATCTGACAGATTTTTCTCTGAAGCAGGAAATTTTGAAGGACCGTCCTACCCTGTCTTGGCAAAGTTAGGCAGTCTCTTTTCTTTGTGTCCTGCTTGTACAGTCTAGACAGCATACTGTTAGCAGTTGAGGCAAGGGCAGTTTTTTGCCCAAATGCTTTTGCCATAAGGAAGGCCAAATTCCATATAGAGTTTCTTCAGTGTCCATTATCTTCTCTGAAGTAAATTGGTGCTGCAAGTTTGACTATTATGAGTTGCATAAACACAATACCTCAAACAAGAATAGAAATATACAGTATAAAAAAATTAATTTTAAACTTGTATCAGTATACCAAAAATCAATACCAATGTGAAATATTTAAGATTAGTAGTTGGGTTTTTGGGGGGTTGTTTTTGTTTTTGTTTTTTGTTTTCATTTAAAAGTAGATTAAATAATCTACTCTTTTATTCTATGATATCTATATACTCCTCCCCTTTTCCTTTCAGAATGAGATCCCAGTAATCTAGTCTCCTTTGTTTAATTTTTTTTAACCATTATCAATAACAACTTGTAACAACCCCCCCCTTAAGTGATAATAAATATCTGTAACTCATTTTTTGGAAATGCGGGTGTCATTCTCTAGACTACTTCCTGTTGTTTGAGGGCGCTGGTAATCTTTGGACCCTAAGAAAATTTAGGATAGTAGTTGAGTCTTGGCTATAGTATTCTGTGAGGCTAGATCATCTCAATTAGCAGCCTTGAAGCCGTTCTAGATGCTGGATTACTTGGGCCATCTGTTTTTATTAGTGTCTGGTCCCTTGTTCTGAAAATACATAAACTTTTAAAGGTAACATACATATCTATTTTAATACAAGTATAGACTGTGCATTGTACACAAGTCAGGCAAAGATGATGTTTTTGTTTTATATTTGAGCAGGTAAAGTATACATTACATGTTTTATAGTTTTTTTTAGGTTTATTTCTTTGTCTATAGCCAGGATTTCAAGAGGTCTTCCTTGATCAAACCTGATCATCTTTAACCTTGAACGAATTCATAGCCTCTCATTTCCTCTGGAAATAAAAGCATAACCTCTTCCCAAAGTAACATACCTTTGACTTCCATTTTTGAAGTCAAGACATTTTTTAAATATATAGGTTGATTTAATCTAGTATCTTTTATAATCCAGTGTCTCTTAGCAGCCAAAAAATTTAAAGACAACCCAATAACATATGGGATCCAAATCCTGCGTATTTTCCATCTTTATGTGTATTATTTCTTTTACATTACTTTACTCCCTTTTTAAGGACTTTATTATTTTCAAACCATATTGTTTAATCTATGACTATATATACTCTTTATCTTCTCTCTCCCAAGCCTGTGTATATTTTTAAACACACTGTAATCTGCTTAGAGGTTTTTTTCTGTCTGGATCAAGCATCTGTATTGTTTTTTGATCACATGAGGCAATTTTTTTTTTTTTTTGAAGTTTTTCAAGACAGGCTTTCTCTGTGTAGCTTTGCACCTTTCCTGGAACTCATGCTGTAGCCCAGGCTGGCCTTGAACTCACAGAGATCCGCCTGCCTCTGCCTCCTGAGTGCTGGAATTAAAGGTGTATACTACCACTGCACATGAAGCAAATCTTAAACTATTATATCAGCTACCAGCATTGCTCAGTTTAGCACATGGCAGTAGCACATAATGATTTACACAATGGCCCCCTCTCACAGGCAGTTTCCAGGAGATGCTTTTTTGTACTGCAGCCAGCATGAGAGACTACAGGAACCCGCCACTCAGCTTAGCTCATGACTAGTGTGAGAGAATGAGCTACCATGTAGGTGCTGGGAATTAAACCTGAACCTCTGGAAGAGTAGCTAGTGCTTTTAACCTCTGATCCAGCTCTCCAGCTCCAATAGCCAGTGTTTCTTATTTTAGAAACAAAGTTCTAAGGCATATATTTGTCTGTGATTTATGATGAACCTGGCCTGCTATGTTAATACATGTATAGACTATGCATTGTACACAAGTCAGCAAAGATGATTTTTTGTTTTACATTTGACTATGAGAACCCACCACTCAGCTTAGCTCATGGCTCACTAGCAACTCAAGCCTACAGGCAGCAGCCAGAAAATGCACCCCTGTACCACAGCCAGCATGAGAGACATGAGACCCTTTCCCAAGCTCTCTTAGGTTTTATGTGGGTATAGTTGCCAAATGTTTGGTCACCATTTGTAGGCAGAGTTTTCCTGTCCCAGCAGCACTCCTAAATACCACACAAAAACTTAATATTAATTGTAAGTGCATAGCCCATAGCTCAGGCTTGTTACTAGCTAACTCTTATACTTTAACACATATTTCTTATCTACCCTCTGCCACATGGCTTGTTATTAGAGTTTTCTTTGTCTCTTCCTCTGTATCTTATTCTATTCACAATTATTCACCTGGGAATTGCTCAATCATTCTAGAAGACTTCCCAGATTGTCTTTCTTTCACTGTTTTCCATTTCCTACTGTTGTTTCATGTGCTCGGCTGCACACTTCCCTGCTAACATTGTATTTATAACCATTTTATTTCATAATTTTCCCCATCAACATTTTGAGAGTGGCCATTATGTCTGAATCATCTCTATGTTTCTAGTAACTAACACAGTGCCGGGTATCTTGAGGTATGTCCAAATAATAAACAGATGTAGGAAATATAGTTCCAGAGAAGGCACAGAAGCCAGGAGGCAGGGACAGCAGTGCCAGGGCACCGGTAAAGAGTAAGTCCAGGTCAATGGTAACTTGACTCCTCAAACTAGTGATTAACCTAAGCTTGCCACTTTCATAGTTCCCTGTGTCCTAGCAACTTTCTCATTTCCCAGCCAGGGAACCTGGAAGTAAAGTCAGATTCAGATTCAGAGACAACTGCTTATAGTCTCCTTTTTTCTGTGCATTCCACAGGCACCACTTTAACTATTACTAGACATTGTGTGGTAGTAAATTTCAGGTCTCTGCAAATTTGAATCTGAACTCTATATAGGCTTATTGCTGGCTCTTAAATACCGCAGTCATCCATACATTTGAGTACCTGTTGCTTACCTGTCTTTCAGGTGTCATTGAGAACTTGCACGATGCTGCCTACAGGAATACCTTGGCTAATCCCTTGTATTGTCCTAACTATAGGATGGGGAAAATAACATCGGAGCAAGTAAGTGATGGAACTGCATTTTAAGATTGTCAACGCCTAGCCAGCAGACCATGTTATAGTAAACATTCTATTTCAGGAAGTTTTAGTTTTTGTTTTACCTTCTGATTTTAAGAAATCCCATAAACAGAGGCAGAGTTTTTCTGTCCCTTCCGCCTGGTCCCAAATAAACACACAGAAGCTTGTATTAATTACAGATTGCTCAGCTGATAGCTCAGGCTTGACTAACTAGCTCTTATAACTTAACCCGTTTCTATTGATCCATGTATTGCCCTGAGACTCATAGCCTTTTCCTCTATCCCATTTTGTATGTCTGACTCATTCTCTCCCTGGCTCACAACTCCTCTGCCTTCACCCGTCCTCATCCCATCATTCTCAGTTTGGCTCTCCTGCCTAACTTTATTCTGTTCAACTATTGGCTAGTCAGTTTGTTTATTAAACCAATCACAGCAACAAATCTTCACAGTGTACAAAAGGATTTTCCACAGTATTTCCCCCTTTTTTTTCTAATTAAAAAGGAAGGTTTTAACTTTAACAACAAAGTAGTTATTAAGAATTATAATTACAATATTCAGTCCATTTGCATTTGCAATTAGAGAAAATACTTAATTATCTATCTTGGTGAGTCTAAAGTTTTATATCTAATTTACTTTCTATTATAACTAAGGAAAACTATAATTATAATTATTTAGTTTTCAACTCCATCAAAGACCCCAGAAGGATGAAATGTTATTTAATAACAAGAACATCAAGGCTGCCTGGATAATCACCCAAAGTTCCTCTGGGACGTTGGGTCATCCAACTCTGGCCTAAAGGCCTAGCATATCTGACAGTCTTTCCTGTGAAGCAGGGAATTTTGAAGGCCTAGCCTACTTTGTCTTGGCAAAGTTTGGCAGTCACCTTTCTTGTGTCCTGCTGGTCCAGTTTGGCAATAACTGTCAGGAATTAAGGCAAGGGCAGTTTCTTTGCCCACATGGTTAGCTTTTGCCATAAAGAAACAAACTCCATATGGAGTTTCTTTGATGCCCATCATCTTCTTTGAAGTAATTGGTGCTGCCAGGAGCAGATGTGTCTCACTGTTAAGAAAAGTCTAAGTTCTTGAAACATTTTAAATACCATATTCTGCAGGTCCCTGAAGTGTTTGAAGATTGCCTATCTATCTAAACGATATCTATGTTTGACCTTGAAAAACTAACTAACATGACTATAAGTTTGCTATTATACATGACTATTCTGTATTTCTTAATTATATATTACATTTTTAAATGAGCTGCATAAACATAATACCCTATGAGTAGAAATATACATACAATATAACAAAATTAACTTTAAATTTGTATGAATAAACCAAAATCCATACTAATATAAAATATGTAAGATTAATAGGTTTTTTTGGATTAAAGTAGGTTCAGTAATATACCCTTTTATCCTGTCATTTCTATATCATATCCCCCTTTCTTCTAGAAAGAGATCTCTGAATTTAACTCTTTTGTTTAGCCTTTTTTTTTCTACTGTGACCGATAACAATTTGTAACCAATCTCCTAAACAAAGACAAATCTATAATCCATTTTTTGGGAATGTGGGCATAGTTGTCTAGACTACTTCTTGCTGATTGGGGGCACTGGTAATCTTTTTGGGACCCTGAGAAAATTTAGGGTAATTGTTAAATCTTGGCTGTAGTATTCTGTGAGGCTGGATCATCTCAGTCAGCAGCCTGGACGTGTTCTGAATACTGGATCACCTGGGCCATCAGTTCCCATTTGGAGATTTTTCAAGGGGTCTTTCTCGATCAAACCTGATTCTTTTGTTTGGTTGAGTTTTTTATTTTGTTTTGTTTTTTGTTTTCGAGACAGGGTTTCTCTGTGTAGTTTTGGTGCCTGTCCTGGATCTTGTTCTGTAGACCAGGTTGGCCTCAAACTCACAGAGATCCGCCTGGCTCTGTGTCCTGAGTGCTGGGATAAAAGGCGTGCACCACCACGCCTGGCTCCTGGCTATTTTTAACCCAGAATGAATCCACAGCCTCTCATTTCCTGTGGAAACAAAAGCATAACCTCTCCCCCAAAGTAACATATCTTTTGACTAAAAATTTGAAGTCAAGATAATTTTAAAATGTACAGGTTGGTTTAATTTAATAGCTTCCACAATCAAATATCTTTCAGTAGTTATCATTAGCCCATTAGCAGTCAAAAAGTCTAAAGAGAACACAATAAAATATAGAATCCATATTTCCTATCTTTATGTGGCTTATCATAATTTTATTACTCCAGGTCCTTTTTAAGGACTTTATTTTTAAATCATTTTTTAAATCTGTGACTGTTTTTACCCTTTCTCTTCTCTCTCCCAAGCCTACCTACATTTTTTTAACATGTTGTGACCTGTTTAGAGGCCTTTTTGTCTGAATCTGCCCTTTCTGTGTCTCTAGCCCTTTTTGCCTGTATGAATGAAAACTCTAAACCCGCCATGCCTCGTGTTGGCAGAGCTCTCAAGCCTGCAGGCAGAGGCTGAGGAGCCTCTCTGTACTGTGGCCCATGTTGGAGCATGTGGGAACCTGCCATGCTATAGCTGAAGCCCTTGTGCTGCGGCCAGGCCCATCTCATACCATTGCCCGCACGAGAGACATGAATTATGAAGCTGCTCTTGGCCTTGTTTGTGTGTCTAGAATCCTTTTTTTTTTTTTTTTTTTTTTTTTTTTTTAACTTTGTCAGGCTTTATGTGAATGTACATGTCCCCACATTGGGCATCATATATAATCAGAGGCAGAGTTTTTCTCTCCCAACCACCCAGTCCCAAATAAACACACAGAATCTTATGTTAATTACAAAATGCTCATCCATTAGCTCAGGCTTATTACTAACTGGCTCTTATTAATTTAACCCATTTCTATTAATCCATGTACTGCCCCTAGACTCATAGGTTTTACCTCTGTCCCATTTTGTATGTCTGACTCATTTTGTCTGGCTCGTGGCTCCCCTCTCTCGGCCCTTCTTCATCCCATTATTCTCAGTTTGGCTTTCCTGCCTAACTTTATTCTGTTCAGCTATTGGCCAGTCAGATTTCCCCCCCCCCCCCCCCGAGGGTTTCTCTGTGTAGCTTTGCACCTTTCCTGGAACTCTGTAGACCAGGCTGGCTTCAAACTCACAGAGATCCGCCTGCCTCTTCCTCCCCGAGTGCTGGGGTTAGAGGCGTGCGTGCGCCACCACCGCCCAGCCAGATTGTTTATTAAACCAGTCACAGTGTACAGAAAGGATTTTCCACAGCAAAATCTACCCAAGCGGTAGTGGCACACACCTTTAACCCCAGCACTCAGAAGAATGTCTAGTCAGCATTACTGTATAATTGTAAGAATTAGAAACAAATTATTATCCAGCATTAAGAGATTAGTTATGTTTTGGTTTTTGGTTTTTTGGTTTTTCAAGACAGGGTTTCTCTGTAGCTTTGGAGGCTGTCTGGAAACTCACTTTGTAGACCAGGCTGGCCTCGAACTCACAGAGATCCACCTGCCTCTGCCTCCCGAGTGCTGGGATTACAGGCGTGTGCCACCACCACCCGGCAGATTAGTTATGTAAGCTCCCTGTTGTACAATGGCACATTGTTTATATGTTGAGAAATGTTAACTGAGGGCCAGTGAGGTAGCTAACAGGTAAAAGCTCTTGCCACACAAATCCAGTGACCTTAGCTTGATCCCACCTTTCACCATGGAAGAAGAGAACCAACTCCCCAAAGTTATTTTTGGCCTCTTCATATTTGCTATGGCACAGGTATGCCTGTACTCATATACACCCTAATAATTAATGCAATTTATTTTTTAACAAATATGTAAACATTCCATAGCATATTTTAAATAAAGGCAGTTTATAAATTTTGATAGACCAAAAAGTCCCATTTAAAACAATAAACTATTCATAGACAAATACTAGAATGTTAACTATGATAAACTCAAAGGTCATTAATGTTTTGGTTTGTGAGGTTTTTTTTTTTTTAATGTATTCCTCAACTAAGGAGAGGCTAAGGAAATTAGTGTAATATACTTTAGCAGTTCAGTAGAAAAACATCCATAGAAAGATAATAGTTTAGCCATCTAAGGTGACTCCACAGATGTTTACCATTCTTAGGCCACAGCTTCTTGATAAACTGGTGCATGCTGAGCCAGTGTTTCTCATCAGTAACACTTCAGGCACTTTCTGAACCCCTGCAGGAGATACTGTGCCTCTATGGTGCAGAACAGTGTGTCTCTGCTTATAAACTTGATTACATGTACACTTTTTCTATAAAATGAGGGGTTCTTTCCTGACCCCAAAACAAATTTTTGCCCCTTAGAGGTAGTATTACTCCTAATAAGATAGATGCTAGTCCTGCTTTTTGTCTGCTTAGGCTAAGATAGTCATATAAACCAAGATTCCCAAATCTCACTAACTTCTGGGAACCTTGTGTGGCTGTCAGATGAATGAGTAGTTGGGTTTTTTCCTCCATATAATAACCTACACTGACCTCAGACTCACAACTTCAGACATACCAGGATCACAGAGGTGTACACCACTGCATCTGGATTCAGTTGACTGGTTTTTAAGATTCCACCTAGAATTGACTTCATCCATCTATAGTGTGATATCAGAAACAGTAGGAGTTTAGGGACAGTGATAATGTTATTTTTATATTACATTCTCTAGACAGTTCTGTCATCTGTACTGGAAACTGTATTGGTAACTTTACATAATCACATTCTTGATAAAAAGCACCTTAGAGGAAGAAGAAAGTTTATATTGGCTCAAAGTTTAAGGATATTGTCTGTCATGGCAGGAAGGCATGACAGTGAGGTGTGAGACAGCTGGTCACATTGCGTCTGCAGTCAGGAAGCAGATTGACAAATGTTGGTGCTCCACCAGCTTTCTCCTGTTTGTTCAGTCCTGGATCCCAGCCCACATTTAGGGTGGATCTTTTTGATCAATTTGATAAGCTGGATTAACCATCACAGAAACCCTGGTAAAGTAAAGTTTTAGACAAATTGGTTTCAAAATGGGTAGGACAGATCTACCACAAAAAAGAAAGAAAAGAAAAAAGAAACAATGGGTAGAAGTATAGTAATAGTAGTTTTATCACAGGGTGATTATAATGTATGATTCTGTGTGTCTTTACAGTAAATTAGATGTTGTGTTTAAAACTACATTATAATACTAAGGGCATAAATTTAGACTCATTCTTGATTTCAAGCCAGTGTATATTTCACTCATTTTTTTAATATTTCTTTCATTTTGTATCTGTGGTGTGATGTGTGTGTGTGTGCGCGTACGCGCACATGTTTTGCATGTATGTGGAGGTATACATGTGGGGGTTCAAAGCTGAAGTCAGGAATAATCCTCGATCACTCTTCCACCTTACATATTGAGGCAGGAGCTCTCAATCAGACATAGAGCTCTGGGATTGCCTGTCTCTG
Organism: Onychomys torridus; assembly: GCF_903995425.1. NCBI lineage: Eukaryota > Metazoa > Chordata > Mammalia > Rodentia > Cricetidae > Onychomys > Onychomys torridus. Next base: position 98,697,056 of record NC_050443.1, read on the forward strand.
CCTTCCATGGCTGAAATTACAGGCAGGCCACCATGCCACCTGGCATCTCCGTGGGTTCTGGGATTCAAACTTTGGTTTTGACACTTGTATGGCACATTGAGATACAATTCTCATACTATTCATTCTGTTTAAATTCCGTGGTTTTATTAGAATTTCCATGAGAGTTGTAGAACCATGAGCACAATGAAGTTCTTGTTCTTCTAAAGCTATAGTTTTTAGTGATAAAGTCACACAGCACAATGAGCAATACCTAATCCTCCATACTCCATTATGTCAACATTCAAACCTGGGAATTTTTTCCTCCCATGATGTACATTTTTAGCTTTTGTGTTTATATTAATGTGATCTAATAGCTCTTCTTTACTTCCTCAGTTACATTACTTTGTTCAGAACCACTTCACAAGTGCAAGAATGGCTTTGGTTGGACTTGGTAAGTCTGAGATTGCCTGTGTGTCAGTTTGCTTCCCAAGAGTAACCCCTTAAACTCTATGACATATGCATGAGGTTGAACATTTTAAAAACTGTAAGAAGATGGTATAGATAGGATTTTAATTACTAGTTGTTTGGGAAACAAATTCCAATATTTTACTACTTCCTTTATAGTCTTGACAATGTTTGCAAAATTTGTGACAAAGATAAATTTTTATAAGCAAAAAGCATCACTAATAACTAAGAAAAGTTTAATCTGATATTAGCAAAAATTAAAAGATTGGCACTTCCTGGTATTACCTAGGATTTGGAGAAGTACACGTTGTCAAAAATTATTGGTGTGCTGAACAGGTGGCTCATGCATTTAATCCCAGCACTCCAGAAGCAGGTAGATAGATCTCTCTGAGTTTGAGGCCAGCCTTGTCTACATAGTGAGTTCCAGACCAACCAGAGCTACATAGTGAGACCCTATCTCCAAAAGAAAAACAGTTACTGGTGGAGTATAAATTGACACCCTTTGAATACATCTATTAAAGGTTCTTTATTTTTAATACAATATAGCCCCTTATCAAGTATGTGGCTTGCAACCTATTTCATGGGTTGTCTTTTCACTCTTGATTGTCCTTTGATGTAAAATGCAATATTCTAACAGCTATTAGAAACATATTAATGTCAATTAGGAAGGTATTGGTTCAATAAATGATGCCTCTGTAGAGTAGAATATTTTATAGCCATTTCTAACCACTTAGAAATATACAAATTATGGAAGACAAGTTAGAAACATTAAAGAGAATAATACCACTTTTATAATAGGGTGTTGGGATGTAGCTCAGTCGTAGAATATGTGGTATTTAGCCTACTTGAGGGAGGCCTTAGATTTAGCCGCTGGCACCACAAAAGAATAAAAGTGAGCTGGGCAGTGGTGCCACACACTTTTAATCCTAGCACTCAAGAGGCAGAGGCAACGCTGGACGGTGGTGGCACAAGCCTTTAATCCCAGCACTCGGGAGGCAGAGGCAGACGGATCTCTGTGAGTTTGAGGCCAGCCTGGTCTACAAAGCTTCCAGGAAAGGCGCAAAGCTACACAGAGAAACCCTGTCTTGAAAAAACCAAAAAAAAAAAAAAAAAAAAAAAAGAGGCAGAGGCAAGTGGGTCTCTGAGCCCAGCCTGGTCTACAGAATGAGTCCCAAGATAGCCAGGGCTACAGAGAGAAGCCCTGTCTTGAAAAATAAGGAATTAAAAGGAAATAAAATTAACATATACTAGTAACTATACAGAAAAACATCTAGATGAATATAATAGTTAATAACGAATTATAAATTGATACCAGGAAGAGTGGTATTTTGGCAAGATTAATGTTTTTTCTTTGCTGTTTATTTCTGTAATATTTGTGTACTTTTTTATTTAAAAAATAATTTATTCGTTTGTATATTTACATGATTAGCAGCTAAGCACATGCCACCAACACCACGTGTGTAGAGGTCAGAGAATAACTTTGTAGAGTTGATTCTCTCCTTCCACCCTCAGTGGGGTTCCAGGGATCCAACCCTGGTCTCCAGACTGATGCAGTTAGTGCCTTTGCCTGCTAAGCTGTCTCGAAGCCTGTATTTGTGTTTAATAATTACATATTTTAAAACAAGGAAAAACAGATGCTTTATAATTATAGAAACAGTGACTCTAACTTTGTTTTTGCCTCTATTGAAATAGGTGTGAGTCATTCTGTCCTAAAACAGGTTGCTGAACAATTTCTCAACATGAGGGGTGGCCTTGGTTTAGCTGGTGCAAAAGCCAAATACCGTGGAGGTAAGTATTCTTTCTCCTGGTTTAATAGCGTATGTCAATGGCATTTCTCTGCAGAAATAGCATGTGGTGGCAGTATCGCCTTGATTGTTACTACCAAATCATTTCAGTACAGAAGAAAAGAACTAGATGGCTCCACCCAAACATGCTTTGAGTGGAGAAAACCAGGCAAAACACAGACCCTAATTTAGTTAATTAGTACTGTGTCATAGAGAATGCTGATTAATAAAATCAATGGTAATAAAGCTATTTTTTCTTACTCCTCCCTCCTTACATGATCCCAGGTGAAATTCGAGAGCAAAATGGAGACAACTTGGTCCATGCTGCTATTGTAGCAGAAAGTGCTGCCATTGGAAATGCAGAAGCAAATGCATTCAGTGTACTTCAGCATCTTCTTGGTGCTGGACCACATGTCAAGAGGGGCAGCAACACCACCAGCCTCCTGAGCCAGAGTGTTGCCAAAGGAAGTCACCAGCCTTTTGATGTGAGTCCAAGCAATCACTGTTACCTGTTTTAGCTTTCAGAAACATGTTGTTTGTGATAACAGTCTCGATTATCTATTAATGATAGTCTGATTTTAAAATTCAGAATGAACAAATATAAGCTCAAACTTAGTATTCCAGCAGAGGGGAAGAGAGGGGTAAAGTGCTTACTTTGCAAGCAGGAAGACCTAAATTCAGTCTCCAGAAACCATGTAAGAAGGCTAAACGTGGTGGCACATGCTTATAATCCCAGTGCTGGGAGGTAGAGACAGATGGGTTTCTGGGACTCCATGGACAGTCTGCCCTGCCTACTACATGAGTTCCAGGCCAATAAGAGACCTAGTCTCAAAAAACAAGGTAGTCATTGTCTGACAGATGATACCCAAAGTTGTTGTCCAGCCTCTACACACATATACACACACGCATAACAAATACATTAGATATATAAAGAAAGATAATAATAATAAAAGAAAGACTTCATGTTCCTTATTTCCCTAATTGCTATTTTCCTTTCTGTTTCTGAGGCTGCTTCCTGAGTTCTGCTGGTCTTGTTTTCCAAGCAAGTGGGCAAAAAAAACCCAATGAATTGTTTACAGACATACACCTCCAGCTTGAGATTAAATTTACACAAAAATGATAACAACAAGAACAGAAGGCAGCCGGGTGGTGGTGGCGGCGGTGGCGCACGCCTTTAATCCCAGCACCCAGGAAGCAGAGCCAGGCAGATCTGTGAGTTTGAGGCCAGCCTGGTCTCCAAAGTGAGTTCCAGGAAAGGCGCAAAGCTGCACAGAGAAACCCTGTCTCGAAAACAAAAACAAAAACAAAACAGAAGGCTCAGGGCTAGAGAGACAGCTCAGTAATTAAGAGCACTGACTACTCTTCAGAGTTCCCAGGTTCATTTCCTAGCATCTACATGGCATTTCACAACTGTCTGTAACTCTAGTTCTAGGAGATACCCTCACACAGACATACATGCAGGCAAAACACCAATGTATGTAAAATAAGAATAAATAAATCATTTAAAATTGCTTAAAAAAAAAAAGAATTGAAGGCTCATGATAATGTTTTTGCTTTGGTTTGTTTGTTTGTTTGGAGACATGGTTTCATGTATCCCAAACTGGTCTCAAAACTTGCTATGTAGCTGAAGATGACCTTAACTACCTAATATTCTTGCCTCTACCTACCAAATGCTAGGATTACAGGTATGTGCCACCATGCCATGTTAACTTTTCACACTTCTATGACAGAAAAATGCTTTCAAAATGTCATCTTTGCATCAAGAATGTATGAAATGTCAACGAGGCATGGTAGCATACTCTTGTAATCCCAGCACTTGGAAGGTGAGGCAGGAGGATCAAGAGTTTAAGGCTAGCCTGGGCTACAGACTAAGACCTGCCTCAAGTGAGAAAGAAAAAGAAATTGTGATGTGTCAACCAAGTATTTATAACTCATTGGCCATTAGTCTGCCTTTAAAAGACAGATGAGCTGAGTATGATGGTGCACATCTGTAATCCTAGAACATGGAAAGTCAAGACAGTAGTAGTAGTTCAAGCAGGCCCAGCTAGGTAACAAGTTTGCAGCCAGCCCAGACAACATAACACTCTATCTCAAAGAAAGAAAGAGACAGACCAAGAGAGATGTACTTGAGATTGTAGGACTGAACAGTGGTCAGTTTCTAGTACAGTGCACAGAACATGTAGGTTTGTGCTTCAGTAAATCCTCAGTCATTTGACAGCTCAGTGGAAATCACAGTCTACATTCTTCTGGGGTTTGCCCCTCTGTTTAACATTTGAGTGGTACTTTTCAACCTTTTTAAGCAGAGAAACTTTTTGTATATTATTTCCCAGTTAAAATGCACAACACAAACATTTTAACTTACAAAGAAATTTTGAAGACAACTATGAAACCCTTTGAATCTTCTGTTCCCTGGAACACAGTTTGAAATCCTTTGTCCTAAATTTAATCTCCCGCAGATTTCCTTTCCCTTGATTCCTCATCCATTATTGTCTTGATGTGTCAGTTTTCACCAATGTATGTTACTGATGCTCTTGTGTTAGAACATCAGACTAAGACTTGTTCAGAAATGAGCCAGAAGATTGAGTGTATCTAGGATTGTCTTAGAATACAATTAAAGTTTATACTTTCTATAGAATATTTATGCTTTACATAGACTAAACCAAAGATTTTCAAACTTCATTGTGCATAAGAATCATCTAGAACACAGGTTTGAAATGTGGGCTTTTCAGACTGCATTCACAGGAACATGAGTTAATAAATCTGTTTCAAGAATGTGAAAATCTGTATCTTTTAACAACTTTGGTAAGATACATATGTCTCTCTCTCTCTCTCTCTCTCTCTCTCTCTCTCTCTCTCTCTGTGTGTGTGTGTGTGTGTGTGTGTGTGTGTGTGTGTCTATATTAAATAGTCCGCATAAATACTGTACAATGCTGTTCTGGCACTCAAGGTCAACTGCAGGAGCTTGAAACTTGACTAACCCTGTCTGTTATTCATAAGTTAAATTTCTTGCCACCTTAGATGTCACTAGGCAAAATTGGTGTCTAAGGCCTTTGCCTTTAGTTTGTAGAAGTACAAGTAAATTGATGAGATGCTTGGTACCAACAGCAGAATAAAAAATCAATCTATCACATGCTACAGTCCTCATCACTCAACCGTACTGTATGCTGTAATTATATTTGTACTGCACCTTAGTCATCAAGAGAAGCTTTGAAAAGCTCAATAAAGAGGATGGTTTAAATGACACAAGCACTTTTTTTTTCCTTCTTTTTTGGTTTTTTGAGACAGCGTTTCTCTGTGTAGCTTTGCACCTTTCCTGGAACTCACTTGGTACCGTTGGGGATTTAGCTCAGTGGTAGAGCACTTGCCTAGCAAGTGCAAGGTTCTGGGTTTGATCCTCAGCTCCACAAAAATAAATAAATAAATAAACAAACAAACAAACACAAACACTTTTTAAACCTTTGCAGTTCAGAAAGGGAATTTATACAGAATATTTCAACCCTCACCAGAATTAAGTTACTGTCTGTCTTGCTTATATCACAAAGGTATAAATTTTTATCCAAACCACATAGAGGAAACTGTGATCTCTTCTACCAGGAAAAATATATAGTAAAGTTCCATTGTATTTCAGGTTTCTGCGTTTAATGCCAGCTACTCAGATTCTGGGCTCTTTGGAATTTACACTATCTCCCAAGCTGAAGCTGCTGGAGATGTAAGTACAAACTCATTAACTCCCAAAGCTTTTCTTCCATTGCCTTGTTTTTGGTTAAATGTGAAATGTCTGAATACGATGGTTTGTAACGGATCTCTATGGTATGATACTGTTGAATAATCTGTTACAGGGAAAACTTTTTCAAAATGTATGTTAATGCTTACAGGAAAAAGGAGTGCATACTTTGGTTCTGCTTGGACATGTGGTTCTGACATCTGTATTTCAGAACCCAGGAGAGGTCAAGTCTAAGATGCATATTTGTAGGTCTTCATTGTAGAGATGGTGTTAGTAAGAAGGCTGGCGGTGTAGCTCAATTAGGATTCAGCATCATCACAGAAACAGCGAGTGGTGGCACATGCCTGTAATCTAGTACTCTTTACCCCAGTACTAGGCAGGTGGAGGCAGAAAGATCAAAAGTTCAAGATCAACCTCCACTACATAGTGAGTTCTGGGCCAGCACTGGGCTACTTGAATCCTTGTCTCAGAAAAAAGAAGGGACTCAGAAAAAAAAACAGAAAGAAAACCAGCTGAGGTTCTGAGAAATAACATGATTTGGGGGCATGGAGGAAATAGCAAGAGAAGAGAAAGTAGTATTGAGTGCAAAGGAATGAAAGGTTGTTGGAGACAAGAGGAGCTAGGTCTATAAAAAGGAGGCTGGAAGAGTTATAGGGCAGTTTTTACATGGAGAGTTTTAAGTTGAAGGAAATGTTCATAAAGATAGGTTCAAGCAGATACGGAAGTTAGAAAACAGTAAATGGTTCAAATTTGGGAAAAGAGCAGGTAATCTAGAACACAGGACATTTTAGTTTAGCAACAAAAGCTAATATTGGAAGACAATACTACATCACACATGGAGGGTAAGAGAAACTTGAAAGTATGAGACTTGGGGAAGTAAATGGCTAAAAGCAGGGAATGGGCCTGCAGCTTGTCCAAGGTCTCCTTTAAACAGTGACCATGGATTGAGAGGATAATCATCCAGTATGGGTTATAAGCTTTATTCACTGGCATTCACTCCCTTGATAGGAAAATGAAGGAGGTGGGTAATAGGATTCATGCCAGGTTGGAGTCCTGAAAGTAGGCAAGTTAGAACTAGGAAGAAGATCCAAAGTAGTTGAAAAGATTGTCAGGAGTTACTGAAGGGATGGTTTGTGAATATGGGCCAATTGGAGAAGCCAGGGGGCCTGACAGATTGAGAGGAAGTAGACAAATTAGAGATCTTGATAAAGTGTGGGAGGATAAGGACAGGATGGTTAAAGAGTGAGGCCAGGGCTTTGGAACTGGAGACTGAGGAAATTGTGGAACCTTAGGCAGTTCTAGGTATGTACAAGGCTGGGATTTTGGCCATGGAAATGAGTAACAAATAGGAAGGGAAATCAAAGTCTTAGAATTTAGGTGGTTACAGAGAATAATAAGCCACGGTCCAGAATGGTCATGATTGAGGGGGAGAAAATCCCGGGTCAGATCCTGATTTATTTGTTCAGCAAATATGTACTGAGTACCCATGTCAGTGAAACTTGGGATTCTTTCTCTTTTGATTACTGGACTCTGGTGTCCAAGGTATGTACAAGCCTTCCAGGTTAATGTTTGCATGTGTTCCTAGTAAAGCATAGTTCTGTCTTCCTCGAGGAAGAGACATCTTCTTCAGCCAGTCTCTGCCCTATGCCACTTGATGTTTATAAGAAGCTTAGCTGTGTGGATACCACCAGTTGTATCTTTATATATTATGTAAGTGTGTGTAAGTGCAGCTTCATTTCTCATGGCTGTGACAGAGTCAACATCTAAAGGAAAGGGCTTTATTTCAGCTCAGTTTCAGTTTGTCACAGAAAGGGTGTGGTGGAGGAGTTCATGAATAAGATGCAGAAAACAGGAGCAGGGGAGCTCTATCCCTCCAGGCCCAGCCCCAGTGGCTGTGTCCCAAACACTGTGTCACCTCTCAGAGCTGCACCACCAGCTGGTACAGGTTCAAACAAACATAGGAGCGTCAGGAGAACATTTCACATGAAACCCACAGATCTGTATAAACAGTGGCTTTAAGGAGCACATGGTGACCACAGCGTTCCAGTAGATACTAGAATCTTCTGTTGTGTTTTTGCCTCGGTACACGGGCATTGATTACCTTGGAAGCCGCAGGCTCTGGCCACTGATGACACTTTCCACTTGTGTGTCCTAGGTTATCAAGGCTGCCTACGACCAAGTAAAAGCGGTGGCTCAAGGAAACCTTTCTGGTGCAGATGTCCAAGCTGCCAAGTAAGTTTCTATATTTGTATATTTCATACTTACTTAAAGGCTGATTTTAAAAAACAATACTGTACACTCATAGAATTGACAAGTAAAGAATATATTAAAAAGGAAAGGCTATAATTTAGTGGTGGTGACTTGCCTTACATGTACACAACATGGGTTCTTTTCTTAACACAGTAGAAATGACCCTTGTTTCCCTTCTGAGGGTTCTTTTCTTAATTTATTTTATGTGTATGAGTGTTTTGCATGCATGTATGTGCATAACATGCATGCCTGCTACCCTCAGATCAGAAAAGGGTGTTGGGTCCCCTGGATCCAATGGTTGTAAACCACTGTGTAGGTGCTGGGAATCAAACCCATGTCCTCTGCAAGAGCAACAAGTTCTTAACCACTGAGCCATCTCTCCAGCCCCATCTTTTTTTCTTTTTTGTATGTTTGGGCTCAGCCGTGCCATTACATTTGTGTGGAGGTCAGAGGACAAATTGGAGGAGTTGTTTTCTCTTTCCACTGTGGGTTCCAGGACTGAGTTCGGGTCACTCTGTTTGGCAAAAAAGCACCTTTACCCCCGATAATTCATCTCCAGTATAGATAACTCAAGTGCCTTTTGAGGGTGTGCTTGTAAGGAATAACAATTTCTTCACAGCATAATTGTGAATTGAGTTTGTTTTATTTTTAAAAAATGAAGCTTTTGCATCCATATTTAAGCCGTGGAGCATAGAAGACACCATATCTCACCATACTTTGCCACGTGCCTTCTCCATCATGCTCTTCCCTCATTGAGATAAATCCTGATGGAGTAATGGGATCTGGGGTGTGTGTGTGTGTGTGTGTGTGTGTGTGTGTGTGTGTGTGTGTGTGTGTAAAATTATCAGCCAAGTGGATGGTGCATTAAGAGTCCACATACATAGATATTTTTCCTCATTAGAAATGCATGGAAATAAAATAAAATAAAAACACAATCATAGCAGGACATGAATGTGCACACCTTTAGTCCTAACACTTGAGAAGAAGAGGCAGGCAGATCTCTTTAGTACAAAGCCAGCCATAGTGAGTGCCAGACAGCCAGGGCTATGTAGAGAAATCCTATCATTAAGAGAGAGGGAGAGGGAGGGAGGGAGGGAGAGAGAAAAAAAATGCAGCAACAACAAATATATTTTTTTCACAAGTTCAAAGTTGCTTTATGATCCTGAACGTTTGTTTTGGGTTTGTTTTTTTTTTTTTTTACTTATTTATTATGTATACATTGTTCTGCCTGCATGTATGTCTGCAGGCCAGAAGAGGGCACCAGATCTCATTACACATGGTTGTGAGCCACCATGTGGTTGCTGGGAATTGAACTCAGGACCTCTGGAAGAGCAGTCAGTGTTCTTAACCTCTGAGCCATCTCTCCAGCCCCACCCTAAATGTTTTACATAGATCTGTAGATCTAAGCTATACTCCAAAATCAAAAGGCAGCTTTTGTTGAGTGTTGAGTACTTTTTCGTATTGATAACTTTACAGACAGTGATGTGAACTAAAGAAACACAACAGACTATTCAGCCTATTTGATGTACATTTAATATCTTGTTAAAAAGAAATAAATAAAACTGATGCCTGCCTTGTATTGGACAGGAACAAGCTGAAAGCTGGTTACCTGATGTCTGTGGAGACTTCAGAGGGTCTTCTGAATGAAATTGGGTCACAGGCTCTAGTTGCTGGCTCTTATATGTCACCACCCAGCTTCCTTCAACAAATTGATGCTGTGGCTGATGCTGATGTCATAAAGGTAAGCAAATAAAATCTGTGTTTCAGCCTTAGATTGTTTAACCTTAATGACCCACTTTCAGAAGAACTGCATAAGCTTCCTTGGGGCCTGTGTGTTGGTGCAGAGAGCAGGAGAACTCTGCATCATGTCTACGGTCAGCTTCCCTAGCAACTTGGGTGTATGTGTCTTCCTCATTCAAGGAAATGCCCATTAGGTTGAATCACTTTAAACTCTTGTAGGTCAGGAGGAGTCAGGTAAGCAACTTCACAGTTTCGTGGCTGTTTGCTGCTCCTTTACCCACAAGAAGCACCTTGCAAGTCCTTTTCCATGCAGGGTCTCATAGTTTTCTACATCCTTTCAGCATAAGACCTTCTATTGCTAGTTTTCCTCATTGACTTTTAAATATTATTATTCCCTATAAGATGGAGTTGTTTGTTACAGCTAGGTATGGTGGTGCATGCTTTTGATCCCAGCACTTGAGAGGCAGAGACAGGCAGATCTCTGAGTTCGAGGCCAGCCTGGTCTACAGAGTGAGTTCCAGGACAGTCAGGACAACACAGAGAAACCCTGTCTTAACAAAAAAAAAAAAAAATGATTGTGTTGAGTACTAATAAGGTGAACTCCGGTATACATCTTCTGCAGTGCTTCCTTTTCTACTGTAGGTTTCTTACCATCTTCTTACCATCGTGTGCTGACAATGGGATAGGAGAGACAGGCTGCTGTAGATACTAACCCTGCCTACATTTCAGCTGGCCCCAGAATTCATTGTAACATAATCTAAAAAGTATACTTATGTATAAGGACTGTGTGAATCCCTGCTCACCCACATCCACCACTTTCTCTTGCATCAGAAAAGCTAACCTAGGTCACATAGGAGCTCTTGCTTTACCTAGTCCTGCCCTTTGCTGGGACATATACTATAACCTTTGAATTTGAAATAATGACGTGGAGAATACCAGGCCAGCCATGGTAACATGCCTGGAACCCCCTAGTATTCTGGAAGCTAAAGCGAGAAGATTGTGAGTTTCAAGCAGCTTGAACTACATACTCTTCAATACTACCACCAACAGCCCCTCTTCCAAAATAAAAGGGACACCAAGACATAAAACGTACTTTCATGTTAACAATGAGGGTATTTTATTCGACCTAGGCCTTTTGCCATCATCATACAAAACAAAAGTGCAGCCTAGCTGCAGCCATCCTGTCCTCTTTTGATTGTCAGTAGGGTTTTTCTTGTACCCCTTTCAAAACTGTCCTCATCCAGAGACCGTCTACTGCCTGCTTAGTTCCCATTCAGAATAAAATACCAACCATCTCACAGTTCCTTGTCTTATGAGGATGTATTATAGAATTGCTGGCTTAGAATGTCTTGTCCATAAATTCAAAATACATGGTTTACTACTTGATGATAGCATTATTTAATTTCCTGTGTTTTGTTTAAGGCTGCAAAGAAGTTTGTTTCTGGCAAGAAGTCAATGGCAGCAAGTGGAAACTTGGGACATACACCTTTTGTTGACGAGCTGTAACAAGTGTATTCAAGTGGAGCCGGCTGAGCCTTTTCTCAGCCCAGACCAGCAAACACATGAAAGTCAGGTCTCTTAACTTAACATTCAACACTTTTTTCAATGAAGTACTTAAAAGCATAAATATGGATAACTATTGCCAGCTGCCCTAAGACAAATAAAGCATTGTGTGTAAGTGTTTTTCTTGCATTCTTTCTAGGCAGTCAACAGTTATTTATTATATGATGAGATTTTTGTTTTAAATGCTTTAAAGAAGATAGTCATACAGTAGTTGAGTTTACCAATTACATCAATTAAGAAATTTCACAAACTTAAAATTGAGGCAGCTCAAGTTTAAAATTGCTCATTTGGGGGTAACAACAAGTGAAGGGTCTGGGTTTTGCCCTCTTTATTAGATATGTTTCTAAGGACCATCCTCATTTGTGTCTGACTTTGCTGCTTTGTGGCAGTGTTTTCTCTCCTGTCTCCTTTCAATAATTCTCAGCGTGACATTCCAAGTAAAAGTATCACTGAAAGGGTGGGGGGCAGGGTTGTAATGTAAACAACCAGCCCAAAACACAAAGAAAACTTTACCTTAAAAAACAAATGGTCAGCCATGATGATTGGGTTCCTCTGCTTGATATTCTAAAAGCTGAGTAAATGATGATGTGATTCTGAGAACAAATCTGTGGAACCTGTGAGACCACAGGGAAGGAGGTCCTGAGCTATTAACTGAAGGTCTATGAAGGCTTATTTGTAGTCCTAGAAGAGCTGCTAAGTGCTGTAGGAACTCTACAAACCTATACATGGTAAGGCACAAAAATTGGATATTTAAAAATAAAAATTTCTGTGGCCACAGATGTACAAAGCAATACCTAACCAAACTTTGATACCTGCTGACCTTCACCCCGCTCCACCTGTGCATAGTCCTCCAGCCAAAAGGCATCTGAGTTGGAGGAAGTGCCAGAGGAGGAGGAGGAGAAGGCATTGTCGTGCTCCACCATTGTCCAGTATGGAGAAGGGGCCCTCAGGTCTTTCTTGTCATCTTTGTGAATTACAACATCGTGGTTAATACCTTTCCCAACACTAATAGTGTGGTCCTTCTTTTTATATCCATGCCATTCTGTGGAGATTGATATCGGTGTCCTTACGGGGTGATTCCAAACTGATCGAGGATATCTGTAATACTTGAGTCTTTTATCTAGAACTATATCTTCATGGTCATCTCTGCTTACAAAAGACCCATCCTTTGCCTGCTCCGTTGTCTTTGATGAGCTGAAATGAAGAATGAATACAGTATATTCTTAATGTCTTAGCAGAGTTCACTAACAGAACATATTATAGACTACTTTGTCTCATAAATTTCAAAAAATAAATAAAATATTTGGGGCTGGAGAGATGGCCCCTGAAAGGCAGCTCACAACTGCCTGTGACTCTAGTTCTGGAGGACCCTGTACCTTCTTCTGGCCTCTGTGGACACTGCACTCAACTTACACACACACACACACACACACACACACACACACACACACACAAAATCAAAAATAAAGCCATTGTTTTTCTTTGTGTGTGTGTGTGTGTGTGTGTGTGTGTGTGTGTGTGTGTGTGTAAACCTAAAAATACAAATTACCTTCATTATTTTCTGAGTGTTGATGAAATGGATTCTTGGTGCTTGAATACTTTGAGATTTATTGATTTTATGTGGAGTGTTTTACCTGCATGTATATATGTGTGCCATGTGTATGCTGGTGCCCATGGATGTCAAATGAGGTTGTCATATCTACTGGAACTGGAGTTATAGTCAGCACTTAAACATTTAAAGTCTCCTAACAAAACATTTTATAGCTTTCTTTAATAATCTACAGACATAGGTAAGTACTTTCTGATTCATTGATGAGGCTGCACACTGCTCTAGAGCTCATCCCACCCCCTAGCTTCAAACACTCAGATCTCCCTACCTCTGCCTCCCAGGTGCTGGGAAGTTTTACCCATTGAGCTGGAGAAATGTCTGGTAAAGATTCAGGATCACATTTTAAAATATCTTTTAATTTTTTCCCCAACCGTAAGTATAAATCCTGCCTTATTATTTCACACTACTTTAGAAGAAACCTTTACAATTTAAGCCAGACCACTGACTAGACTCTTAGGAAGCCTTAAAGAATGAACTAATTTAATTGTGCTTTGAGTGACAGGTTCAGTCTGGCCCTCTAGACAAGAACTCTGTTCTCATGGGTCATATAGCAAAGATACCCCATTACCAGGGGAGTCAGTCCATGGTGAGCTTCAAGATTCTTCAGCTTGGTAGCCATTAGTAATTCTGGGGTGTGTTTCTTTTTCCCCTAGACAACATTACACAGGCTGTCATTCTACTTGTTGGTGTGGATCACAGATACGGGTTTGTACAGCATTCTTTCCCACATCTGTTATCACCAAGTTTTCAAAGCTTTTTTTTTCCAACTTGCCCCTGTCCATGGCTTGATCATTGAAACATGGGTGATGCTTGGACCCTGCTAGCTCACCTTGCTGTTACATTCCAGAACAGATACTGGCCCCTGACCTTACTCATCCTGGTGCTCCTGCCCAGCAGACCCAAAACTGGCCCTGTGATTATAGCTCTGTTTCTAAGAATTTAAGCAACTTTTCCTAAAGTTTCTCTCTTCTATTAATGATGGTATTGAGTAGAGTTTTATTACACACAGCTAGTCTTAAAAGGTATGAAGAGAAGTCAAATGATCTCGGGACTACAATTGTTTCTCTCTGCCACATGCAGACCTCCCTGAACAGCCAAGGAATTGAGGTAAAAAACAATCCATGTTACCTTTTTTTCAGCTTCAGTAGGTACCCTTGGTTAACCAAGGGTACTTGATAAGTCTAGGCTCTTATTAACCTGGCACTAGATGATAAAGGCCCAACCAGCAATTCAGGGTTAGCTGGAAACAGTTGACCTCTACAGAGTGATAGATGACAGGAATAGCCTTTACCATGTGCACACAGCATCTGCCCCTGACAGTCTACTAACTGAAAGAACTTCTCCTACCTCCGTCCCTTCCATGTCCCTGTCACATATGTTACTAAGATTCTTTAACTGTGCTTTGCCCAATTGAGGAAGGAATTCAGAATATGCATCGTATTGTTTAGGGGCATTAGCCTTATATATAAGTTATGCTACTTATCTCTTTGCTTTTAAAGAAAAAATCTTACGTCCTTAAATTTGATACTCTGATTTCAAATTTCTCAGTGTGATATAAATACTTAAGAGTTGCCAGGTGCTGGTGACACACTCCTTTAATCCCAATACTTCAGGAGACAGAGGCAGGTGGAGGAGCTGTGTAAGTTTATGGCCTTCCTGATCTACCGAGCAAGTTCCAGGATAGTCAGAGGTACACAGAGAAACCCTGTCTCAAATAAATAACAAACAATTAAAAGCTTAAGAGTAACACTCTACAATATGAGGGCTTCCAGCTCCATGTGACTGTTGATCTTAAATTAATTACATTTGTATAAAATTTTAAGTTCCTTAGTTGCATATCTAAGTGCTTAATAGCAAGTTTATACATATTTCTGGACCCTTCATTTTTTCTAAAGTGAGAGTAAAATGGTAACCAGAGCCAGGTGTGGTGGCACATGCATGCTTTTAATTCCAGCACTTGGGAGGCAGAAATCGGCAGATCTATGTAAGTTCAAGGCCATCCTGATCTGCATAGTTCCAGGACAGCCAGATAAAAAAGATTGGGGGCTAGAGAGATGGCTCAGTGGTTAAGAGCATTGACTGCTCTTCCTGAGGATCAAGGTTCAATTCCCAACATCCACATGGCAGCTCAAAACTGTCTGTAACTCCATTTCCAGGGAACTTGACACCCTCACACAGACATACACACAGACAAAACACCAATGCACATAAAATAAAAATAAATAATTTTCTTAAAAAAGGTTGACAAGAGAATTAAATAGTACAGTACTTAAGAAGTACTGTTGCAGTGCACAGGGTGCAGTAAGCAGTGGATAAGTATTCGCTGTTACTTATGATTTATAGTCAGATACTGATTTAAAAAAGACTTTTTCCCAGTCAGCTCCATCTGAAGTGGCAGTTGCTCTCCCGCTCAGGCCTGCATCCCACTCAGGCCTGCACCGTCACCACGTGGGATCACAGGTCCATCTGATTTCTCAGGAGAAATCAAAGATACTCTTTCCATGAAATATTTGTAGACTTGGCATATAATGCAAATACTTTTCATTTTTAAAATTTTGAAATGTGCAGAAAACCAAAAACAATTTTTTTTTAATCTACAAAACCTTTGATGGCTACCACTTGGGTCAAGAAATATTGTTACAGCTACTGGTTAAACCTCCCACACATCTTCCTTGCTAAGTCACTGCTCTTTCTAGGTGGCGAGCTGTGTGAAGAACACCTGTGGGCTACATCTGACTCTTGGGTCCCAAGTTTGGGCATCTGAAGTAAGGCTGATGTGTAAAGGTCATTTCCTGGTCTTGGTCTTTAGCCGTATTTCTGAACAATGCACAGCTACAGAAACCAGCTCTTAAGAACTTCTGATGGATTAAGAGCTGCTCTTGTAGCAAAACCCTGGATTTAACATTGTAGAAAGAGCCTCATGTTCTAAGCACCCCTGGCATACCGCTTTTAGAAATGTGATCACATCGGTGATTTAATTAAAATTGGAATCATTATGGAGAGACACAGTGCCATGAACAGACATGACAGGTGGTTCTGACTGTACCAACACTTGTAGGAAGGCCTCTCAGAAAGTTTGCACTGAGCTTTGTAGAAATGAACAACAATGTAAGCATGGCATAGAACAGTGTAAGCATGCATGTGAAAAGCTGAAGGACCAGAGAACTAGACAGATGGGAAGAGCCTAATGAGATGGAGCTGAAATGGGACCCCTTCAGGCCACAGAACAGCATTGAAAACAGTGTATGGATTTTGGCATTTATCCTAAGAACAAGAAATCCTAACGTTCTTAACCTGGAATATGCCATGGTCATATTTGCATTATAAAAGGCTCGTCCTGAGCTAGGCGGTGGTGGCACATGCCTTTAATCCCAGCACTGGGGAGGTAGAGGCAGGCGAATCTCCATGAGTTCAAAGCCAGCCTGGTTTACAAAGATCCAGGACAGGCACCAAAGCTACACAGAGAAACCCTGTCTCAAAATGAACAAAAAAAAGTTCTTTAGCCACACATTTCTCACCATTACCATGTTCTGTCAAAGCACATGGGACCAAATGACCATTGACAAAACTCTTTGAAACCGTGAATGAAAATAAATTATTAAGTTACTCTGGCATGTGTTTTGGTCAAATAAATGGAGAAAGAAAAAATAAGCTGATACAACTGGCTTTTGATTCCAAGGATAAGTTGGCGGGGGGGCCATGCCATACATCTATTGGAGATAAGTGGGTGATTTAAGATGAGTGGAGATAATATATGTTGCAAGTGCTTGGTATATGGATAGTAACAGAAACCAAAGGCACTGAGACAGCCTCGAGAACAGAAGAGCCAAAGACAGCTTTGAGGAACTCAAGAGGAAGAACCCTGAGGTAAAAGGAAAATAGGGGAGAGTGATTGCACAGAAACCTGGAGAAGATCTGTCAAGGGTGGGAATAAAAGGATTGGGTAGTTGCAAAGAGTCTAATGCTTCTTAAAAGGCAAGCAAAATAAAGATGCATCCATTGGAACTGTCATATGAAGGTAGCAGATGGCCTGGGAATAGGCCTCGGCTGAGAAGAGATTAAAGCAATGCCTATATTGGAGTGCCTGAGGTGTGTGTCCTGAGGAAATGGAGCGCTCTGTCCGCCTTCTCATCGAATTAGAATGGGGAGCAGGAAGAGGAGTGGAGTTAGTGTTTACTAAGAAGGGAGAGGCTTATAAAAGGGCATTGTGCTGGTTGGGTTTTGTCAACTTGACACAAACTTAGATATATCTGGAAAGAGGGACTCAATTGAGACAAAGTCTCCATAAAGTTGGGTATTCCCTTGGTATGGGAGGGAGGGCCTAGCCCATTGTGGGTGGTGCCACCCCTGGCCAGATGGCTGTAGATGGTATAAGAAAGCAAAGTGAAAGCCAGTAAGCAGCATTCCTCCACATCCTCTTCAGTTCCTGCCCTGACTTCATTTGAATGGTGGACTGTGATGTGGAAGTATAATCAAAATAAACCCTTTCCTCTGCAAATTGCTTTTGGTCGTGGTGTTTTGTCATAGCAATAGACACCCTAACTAAGACAGGTATGAAAGTTATTGAGAAGGACCCAGAAAGTTAATACAAGAGAGAGAAGAGGAAGTAGGATTCTCAGCACTCTGTGTTCCTGCCCCTATGGAGGTCAGGTTGATGGCAGGTATCCCTTTATCACATTCTACCTTTTTGAGAAAGAGTCTCTCACTGAACTGGCAGCTCACCAGTTGGGCTAGACTGGCTGGCTGGCCAACAAGCTCTGAGAGTGTTCTGTCCTCCCTGCCACCTCTGGAGTTGGACATACTCCACCACCCCCAGCTTTCCTGTGGGTGCCAGGGATCCCAACACAAGTCCTTACGCGCTCACAGCAAGCACTTCACTTACTAAGCCAGTCCCCAGCGCCATCTCAACCTGTGTTTCAGGGCTGACAGACAGGCTGCACTGATACTGCGCAGGGAGATTTGGGGACAGAGTGCCCAGTTAAAGACTGCTGGCTGAGTGCCTTTGTAACTGCACTCCCTTGCGTGAGGTCCTGTGGAATGTCCTGCGGAATGCAGTTCACCAGGCCCTGGCAATGTCGCCAGCACTCCCACCACGGTTCTGACATATGATGGTCTCACATTAAACCAGAACCCTGCACCTCACAGGCCTGGGTTTCATGACATCGTCCTAAAGTAAACTACTTACTGTGGGACTGGAAATTTGGTCTCGGGGATTAAGTCATACACATCTTGCCATTCCTGGGGGATGTCAATAAAGTCTCGGTAAGCCTTGATTTGTAGCACTGTTCCTATGGTGATATTTTGCAAAAGCTTTAAAAATTCACGGAGGGTATATCCTAACACGTTAGCATGTCCAACACTAATCAGAACATCACCTGAAAAGGGAAAAAAAGGTTAAATCACGATAATGGGTTGAAAAGAGCCATACTGATCAGTGGCTTTATTGAAACATTTTATGGATTCATATGCTGGTTCATTTTGACTAAAGCCTGGCTTCCATCTTGACTTACTAAGAACATTCTCCTCCCGCATGAGTGTTCTTGGTATGATAAAGATACCTACCCTAGATTTTAAAAGCATTTTTGAGACATTTCTGAAGTTCCTAGCTGGTAAGTTCTTAGCCTCTGGTAAAGAAGCTAAAACCATTTAAAACCCAAAACATTTAGATTTAAGATTCTAACCATAGTGAAATGGGTGGCTGTAAGTAGTAAAGAGAAGCCACTTTCCATCCTGCCTGCCTGGGATCACCAAGCTCTCCACAGCAAATAAGCTAAATTAAGCACAAAGCCTTCTGTTTGTTTTCTGCCCCTGTCCTAAATTAAATCAGCCAAATAACTCTATGATAATTAGATAATTAGCATCTATCAATTATGTGTATGATATATACGTGCAGAGAGTGTGTTGATTTCAAAGACTCTAAACTTGTTCTGCCCCCTCGCCTCTACCTCTTCAGCATATCCCACTACAGCGCACCACTACAACCTGGAGAATTGGTTCAAAACACTGAGAGCAGGACCCCCTTATTTAAAACACGCTATGTGGGGAATTGTGATGGTCAACCATGGAGCTTCGAGCACCCAGCAGGTGGAGAGAGATAAA
Organism: Onychomys torridus; assembly: GCF_903995425.1. Lineage (NCBI taxonomy): Eukaryota > Metazoa > Chordata > Mammalia > Rodentia > Cricetidae > Onychomys > Onychomys torridus. The sequence continues at coordinate 98,716,269 of NC_050443.1, forward strand.
TACCTTAACAAAAACCTAGGTCCCCAGAAGGAAAGCTAGAAGGATCAGTTTTTCACTTGTATGGATCTAACCCACACCACCAGCTCCCACTAGCTACAGTGAAGATCTATAAACTGTACCTGCATGGGGATGAGGGGAGCATCCAGATCTCTGGACCCTTTGGTCTCTCCCCATTTTCCAAGCCTGGTTCTCCAGATTTTTTTGGGCAATTCAGTCAGATACTACCCTAAATTAAGTGCCTTAGCAATCCTGCTTCCTGTTGCTTGCCATAAGGAGCATGAATCCTAGCATTCAGCCAAGCCCATAAGGAGGAAAATAGAAAGTTTGCACTTAAAGGACAGATTGACTCTGGGGAAAGTCTTAGTTATCAGTACTTCTCAGCGGGGAGTAGATGAAGTCCTGAGTGTATTGTTGACATGGGCAAGGCCTTGTCAAGGACCCCAATACCCATGGAAGTGGCAAAGCCTTCCCCAGGTGAGGCTCAGAAGCATGACAAAGACTTCCTTTGGTTCAAATATGAGCGTTTTGACCAGTGTGCAAAGACTTAGCAACTGCAGCTTCCTCCTCTTGGATGACTGCAACCTGACTGTCCTCATTTACAGAGCCCTCCTACTGAGACTAGCTAACGCCTCTTTCTTGTTCTCTACACAGTCATACTCTCCATCAGAGTGAGCACAGCCCACCCAATCCCAGCTTCTCTGTGTGTCTGTGGTTCCCTCAGTGTTGGACTTTCTTGATTCCTGTATTGCCTGTCAGGACCTTATGACTGATGCAGGATGACAGGTTACCTGTCTGTGCATGAGAAGCTAGGAGCCCTCAATAACCTTCATCCCAAGACAGGTGAAACCTACGCTCAGAGAGAAGGGTCAGGAAGAGGCTAGTGCTGGGTCCCACTGCAGGCTAGTCAGGAGTTACACGGTCCTGAGGGAGTGTCCAAGCACTGCCAGGGATACATTTCTCTAGTATGAGATTCTATTAGAAATAAAAGTTTGCATTGTTCTAGAAAGCAAGTACATACAAAGTCTGAGGAATCCTTCTGCATTGGTTTTGAGAACTAGATGGGGATAAAGCCAGGCACATAACTGAGCTGGACACAGTAGCACATGCCTGTAAAACCAATATTCAAAAGGCTGAAGCAGAAATGGTGGTGGTGACACACCTTTAATCCCAGCGCTTGGAGGCAGAGCTAGGCAGATCTCTAAGAGTTTGAGGCCAGTCTGGTCTACAAAATGAGTTCCAGAACAGCCAAGGCTACACATGGGAATCCTATCTTGAAAAAACAACAACAACAAAAAGGCTGAGGCAAGAAGATGGACAGTTCAAGGACAGCCTGAGCTACATAGTGAGACTGTCTCAAAAAGCAAGGTGAACAAAACCCAAAGCATGTGCTGAAAGTAACTTCAGAATGAAGCAAGGTTTCTCTGGGAGCTACCTGCAGGCTGTGCAGTGGGAAACAGCTGCTCTACCTGCAGGCTGTGCAGGGGAAACAGCTGCTCTACCTGCAGGCTGTGCAGTGGGAACAGCTGCTCTACCTGCAGGCTGTGCAGTGGGAAACAGCTGCTCTACCTGCAGGCTGTGCAGGGGAAACAGCTGCTCTACCTGCAGGCTGTGCAGTGGGAACAGCTGCTCTACCTGCAGGCTGTGCAGTGGGAAACAGCTGCTCTACCTGCAGGCTGTGCAGTGGGAAACAGCTGCTCTACCTGCAGGCTGTGCAGTGGGAACAGCTGCTCTACCTGCAGGCTGTGCAGTGGGAAACAGCTGCTCTTCCTGCAGGCTGTGCAGTGGGAACAGCTGCTCTTCCTGCAGGCTGTGCAGTGGGAACAGCTGCTCTACCTGCAGGCTGTGCAGTGGGAACAGCTGCTCTTCCTGCTGAGGTGAATTACAGTAACAAAGTTACCCTCTTAGGATGAGCTCACGTGCCTGATGTTAAAAGGGGTGTTTAGAGCTGAAAACTATAGCTTGGCATCCTGCTTAATTATGTTGTAAGAGGGTGACTTTTATCAAGAGAACAGAAAATAAACAGCTTAATTCCCTGACCATTCTGGCTTTAAACCAAATATGTTGGAGTATGAATGTGATTGCTCTGGCAGGAGATATTAACACTGCCTTTCATAGACACCAACTGGGTATTTATGAACACTAACCTCATAATGCATCTTTTTTTCTGCTTTAACAGGCTGTAGGAATGACATTGTATAAGCCTGTTTAGATTGCCTATATTAAATCACCTGTGTAGCAGCCACACCACTACTGAAAACAGTGTTCTTCCATCAAGGATGTAAGTTTTACACATTTTATGTGGTTAGGATCACATTTGTTTAGCTCTCCACTGTTAGTAAACAGGACCTGGACATGGAAAGGAATTAAGTAAATGCAGAATGCATGAATGGATGAGCCTGGGTATGGCTCACTGAATGAACGAAGTCAGTACATGGCTACTGTCCACTGTCAAGGCTGTATTCATATTTTCAAGCTGTAGTATTATCTTAAGGCTTTGTATATCAGACAGCCACAGAAAACCAACACCAAATTAGCAAATCAAGATAAAACACGGAAGACAAAGGACTTTAGGACATGTGAATGAGAAATAACAGGGCTGGCAGGTGTCAAAGAAGGAGCGAATCCCATGATTGCCGTCAAAAATGATGGAAAAGCAGGCTTTGAAACCTAGACACTGCACAGTAACTGGCTTCCGTGAAGAGATTTGGTGCCCAGAACGTCTGCATTGAAATCTCACTTCTTTCCAGGAGAGCCAGGCTAGCTACACAGAAAAACCTTTTTTCAAAAAAAGAAAGAAATCTCACTTCTGCTCATTAGGCCATTGGTAACATGGTATGGGTTTTCTAGGTCATGGATTCAAATCTGACCTTTGGCCGCAATCCTTGTGCTATATGTAAGGTAGAGAATGATCAAGGGAGACCCCCAACATCGATTTGTGGCCTCTATATACTCGTCACACATACATGTGCAGAAAAGCTAATCTCTAAAAGACAACTCGCTGTTGAGAAGCCATAAGAATGAGAATTGGCACTATTTCTAGAGTACTTGTTTCTAAAGCTCTCCGCAGTATTTTACCACATCCTAACAACCTCGAACAAAGATGAGATTCTCCCAATTTAGATATGAAGTCACTGAGGCTTGAAAGACTGACCTTGCCAAGGTCACAGAATGAGAGAGTAACAGATCGTGGACCTGATTTCAGAACAAATGGCCTCAGGTGGTTTTTCCTCTCATGATTTCATCCCACTGTGTCTCCCCCACTCCTCAGCACAGCACCAGGGCCCAAAACAGATCCTGGGAAAACATGTCTTGCATCAGACAGAAAATGCATTCCATTCCCCCAGAGACCTGAGAAGTTAGGTGATCTTGATGAGACCCTTGGACTTGGAATCTGAGAGGCGGGGGTGTTAAATTCCAACTCCTAGGTATACCTGGGCAAGTTCCTAAGCAGCTAGCTATTTGCATAGTGGTTTAGTGCAGAATATACCCCTGGGACTGTTGAGAAGGTGGAATGCGATCATTTGTCTCCACATGGTAGCTATGATTAACACCTCCCAGGAAAGAAGGAATCTTTATGCACAGTCCGTGAGCTGTGGAGTGACGCTGGGTCTGTTTGTCTCCCACTCACTGGTTGAAAGTGAACCTGGCGAGGAAGACTCTGCCACTAAGCTTCAGTCTCCTCACCTGCAGAAAGAAGACAGTGAGAACACAGCCACCTAGAGTGTTACTAAAACCAAATGAATGGCTAGCGAGCAGCTGCTGAGTATACACATGCTAGCAACTGACTGGCCCATAGCAAATTCTCAGACACTGTCATAGCCTCATGCTGGCTCCCTGAAGGCCATCAAAGACTGTTGGGGTCCTACTTCATATTTCTATGGCTTGCAGCAGAAGGCAGGTGGGAAGGAGGCATGTGGAAACCACAGTCACCTGGCTGGAGTATCCCATCACTGGCTGCAGCCCCTTTATTGATGAGGTGACTAATCTGGAGGTAAGGCCCATTCTGGATGATGATCAGGCCCAATCCCAGGCTGCCCACGGTGAGTTTGGTCTGCTTCATTTTGTTCAGGCTGTGTGCAGACGCCTTGCCCTTGAGGCTGTGTCCTTTTTCTAACAGAACAAGAGGAACTTGTTTCAGTCAGTTATCAAGACAACAGCATGGCAGAGTTGCTGTGGAGTTCTGAAACTGCACTTTGGGGGCATTTATCCAGTCAGTTACCTAGTCTTCAGTTTCCCCTTTTGGAAAATGAATGTTGTAAAGTGTGTGGAAGTGAAACAGGACAGTTAAAGGGCTACTGTACAGTGCTAGTACATCTTGGGTATCAGTTATTATTATCATCCATTCACTTTGGAAATGTTTACTGATGCAAGCAGTGTACTCAGGCCCTGGGTTTACTATGGGCTCATTGCCCTTGTGGATCTTACAGCCTAGTAGAGGACACAGCTGTCTGTCAATTATGCAAACACAAACTGGATGCTAACTAGGAAGAAAAGGCAGAATGCTTGGAGGGTAAACAACAGCATCTAAGTTTCACGTAGGGATAAGGACCATGTTTCCCTGAAGGAGTAAATATGGACCAAGGTGAGAGAGCCAACAAGCTAGATGGGAGGGAGCAAACAGAATCAAGGTTCTATGACAGGAAGGAACCAGCCTTGATGGGGACGTGAAGGAGCAGCATGGGAAGGTGGTGGGAGTGTCACAGCCTGGCAGATAGGCCACCATCCAGGTTTACCTAAAGGAAATCTTGGAAGTCATTTAAGCTGGACATGATCACATTGTCATTGTTGTAAATAAAATCACCATGCTGGCTTCTGTGTGATATGTGGAACCCAGAATGGAGCTGGGAATGGAAAAGCAGACTGCAGTCACTTGGCATGTCACAGCCCTGGCGACTGAAATGGACCGTGGTGAGGTCCATCCGGGAGGAAATAGACTGCTCCACACACAACTCCTTCTGTGAGGGCCAGAAATTCACCAGGCCTTAGCCGAGTCTGTGTGATTGTTGTATGATCCGGATCACTGCTGAGATGGGCTTCCCAGCTTCCCATAGCCAGCTGTGGGCACTCATGAGGCTCATGGCTGTCCTCAAAACAAGTGTCCTTGCTGGACAACTCCAACAACTTCAGTTGGAGAACTGAAGCTTACAAGTTAAATGTGTTTAAAAAGTAATCTTTTTGAAAGATAGCAGTGGAGTGGACAAGGTGGAGCAGCAGCCAAGTCTGACAACCTGAATTCAATCACCAGGACCCACATGGAAGAGAACTGGCTCCCACAATACCCCACTCTCTGACACACACACACACACACACACACACACACACACAGATATAATTTAAAAATTTTAAGAATAGCAGAGTGGGGCTGGAGGGACGGCTCAGCAGTTAAGAGCACTGCTTGTTCTTCCAGAGGTCTTGGGTTCAATTCCCAGCAACCACATGGTGGCTCACAACCATCTGTAATGAGATCTGGTGCCCTCTTCTGGTCATGCTTATAGAGCACTGTATACGTAAAAAGTAAATCTTAAAAAAAAAAAAAAAAATTATAGCAGAGTGAAAGGATTCCCTCTATACCTGATTCCACATTTAGCCATTCTCCATGGAAAAAGCAAAATTTTAGAAAACATGGGAAGTACCAGAAATCGGGGTAGAAAAGGGTGCAAGGTAATTTAGGGGAGGTGGACATGTTCCCTCACCAGATGGTGGTAGTGGCTAAGAGTGTCATATATTTGTCCAAAGTTAGAGCTGTCCACTAAAAAAGAATATCTCGTCGGCTCTTGAACAATCAGTGGTAAGAGAGTCCCGTGTGACCGCCATTTAACAGAAGAGGCAAATCTAGGAAGGCTTGGAACCCAAGGCATCACCCCTTTCCTATTTCAACATTTACCATTTTTGCTTTTGAGGGAGCCCTTCTCCATTGCCCAGGGCGGGGCTCTCTTGATCCTCCCAGGAATCTGTCCAACCTCCAACTGTTTGGAATCCCGGAGGCAGAAGACAGGACCACAGGCCACGGGGAAACATTGGCGCCGCCCGTCCCTCAGACGGCCGCCAGGGGGCGCTGCAAGGCTGCTTCTCAGCTTTTGGGCCGCCGGATAGACGTTTCAAGGCTGCAGTAGATAGACCCTGGAAAACCTGGAGTGGAACAACTCCAATGTAGAGTGTGAAAATGTATATGGGGAAAAATGGAAAGTTCTGCAGGAACGAGCAGAGTGCCTGCTTCACACAAGGCTCTTCATTCATTGCGGGGGAAACAGTGGGGGCAGGGCAAGGGCAGAGGGGAGAGGGCCTCCAAATGTGAGCAACAGCATTGATGGAGGACCGTAGAAGATCCCAGAATCCCCTTTCATGGTGGTATCAAAATATTGTTACATCAACCATGCTAACTGCCTTGGCAGTGCACTTTATTCATGTGTGTTTTAGGTGAGAAGGGGCCAAGAATGGCCCCAAAACAATGAGTCACTATTAGAAGATGGATTATTGCTTCCTTTTCTTTCCCAAAATAATCCTTCCTCCCCCACACATTCACCCATACAAGAAAAATTCACTGGAAGCCAGTCTGTGGCTTCTGGAGACGCTGAGGACATGAGAGTATATGAGACAAACATAGACTTTACCCTCTTGGAACACACACACACACACACACACTCACACATACACACACTCACACAAACACACAGACTCACACATACACACACACACACAGACTCACACATATACACACACACACAGACTCACACACACACTCACACATACACACACTCACACACACACACACAGACTCACACACACACACACACACACACACACACACACACACACACACACACACACACATTTTCTCCCCAAGACAGGGTTTCTCCGTGTAGCCCTGGCTGTCCAGGAACTGTCTCTGTAGACCAGGCTGGGCTTGAACTCAGAGATCCACCTGTGTCTGCCTCCCGAGTGCTGGGATTAAAGACGTGTGCCACCACCGCAGGGCCAGAACTTGTATTTTCAATACAGATGAAGGGGAAATTTTTAGGAAACTATATATTACAGAAAATAAATTCTAGAAGAAAGAGAAAATAGTATAGTGAGGTGGGTCACCACTCTGGTGAGAGAAAAAGTAAGCACCTTGCTGCAGGGTATCCAGCCCTTTAACAAACAGCAAGCAACACCTACTGGAAGTCAGGCTGAGCCAAGACTTTTAGGGCAAACCTGGGTAGGTCTCAGCTTAGTCTTCTGTTTCTCTAGCTCTGGCCGAACAACAAAGCAGGGCAGGTCTTCATCGGCTAGATCCCATCTTCCAGAGCTTCAGGCAAAGGGTCCCTCCCACTGCATTTCTTGTGATAGGCACCTTTTCCAGTACGGCAGGGATCTACTCAGGAGCCAAGTGTACTTAATCACAAAGAGCATCCTTTACCTCCATCCTCCTGCTGGTGGGAGAATGACAAGAAAATGTGAGGATACTGCACATTAGCCTTCTTTCCTTCTTGGGTGGGAAAATCTCTTTGACTAGATGCCAAGCTCACGATGACTAGGAGGAATGTGTGACAAACTCCCAAGGACACTGTGCTGTCTACACTTCCTTTCAGAGCTAAGTAACTTGACCTTCCCCTCTCCCCTCCATCTCCTGTTGCTCCCTTTGAGAGTGCTTTTGTCCAGGATCCCATGTCCTCAGAGCAGCTAGCAGTGAGTGGCCAGTGCAGGGTCATCCCAGAGCTTCCAGCAAACCGAGCTGTGGCCCTGCCATGGCTGCCCTATAACCTGACTCTGTCCAGCCCTGTTTCTTTTCCTCCACCCAGAGATATGGAGCCCAAAAGCATTCGCTAGTAACTCCTGCAACTCAACCTCCTTTCCAGAGAACCCACCCCACAGCATCAAGTGCTAGAGATAACCTGAAGTGTAGCTACTAAGAAGGGATTTGGGAGCTGAACCACCCAACGGAAAGAGGACCAATGTTAGGAGGAGAACTTGGGCTGTTTCTGACACAGGGAAGTCCTAGAATGCAAAATGTTTCTTTACGAATGGGGTGGTGTAACAGAGGAAGAAAATGTACTAACCTGGATCGTGAACACATGACAAGACACCCCTCAGGCCAGGAGTTGCCAACAACAGCAATCCCTAGAAAAGCCTGCTGCTCTCAGGGACAGGGGAGCAATGTTCGGACTCAACTGATCCCTCTGGTTGTCACAGTCCTCTCCTGTCCTGCTTCTCACAGTGGGTGACTATAAGAACTGCGTCTTCAAAGGTGGAGAGCAACATTGTGGGGCTCAGATACGGGGAAGTGAGGGTCTAAGCCACCCCAACGCATAAGTCACATCAGAGGTTCCGACAAGAGAGAAGAGGAATTGTGGGTAAGAGAGGGTAATTATGAGGATCAGTTTTGCCTCAAGATAGCAGTGACCCGCTCTGGTAAGAGGGCCACCACGGTCCTGCAGGAGCTGATCTCCGACCCTGAAAGAAAATCAAAATCGAGAACTAGGCCATAAAAAGAAACGATAAGCTTTCAGTTTCTTTTTGAGACAGTCTCCCTATGTAGCCCAGGCCTGTCTTAGAATCCACAGTCCTCCTCCCTCAGCCTGCCACAGACAAGGATTGCAGGCATGGGCCCCCACACCCAGCCTTGTATACACTCTTCAAATTTTTTTCTTAGTTTGGTATGTAGATACACATCTTTAACCAGTGCTCAGGAGGCAGAAGCAGGTGGATCTCTGTGAATTTGAAGCTAGCTTGTCTAGACAGTAAAATATAAGGTCTGAATTCTATACCAGCCTGGGCTACCTAAGATCCTGTCAAAAGGCTAACACTCAGGAGACAGAGGAAGGCAGATCTCTGAGTTCAAGCCCAGCCTGGTCTATAGAGTGAATTCCAGGACAGCAGGGATACACAGAAAAACTCTGTCTCAAAAATCAAAAAACAAAAACACTTCATGATTACAAAGTTACGGAATGTATTACAAAATGTACCTATGGAGCAAATACTGGCCTTTGAAGTACAGGTGTCCCCTCATAGCAGAGAGGCTGGTCCCTAGCTATGAGGATGGTGTAGATCGATTTAAGGGTGTTTGTGCATGTTTACTTGCATGTTTGAGTGTAGGACAGAGGTCAATGCCACACTCCACCTTTTTTAAAACAACAACAAAAAAAAAATCACACAACAACAAAAACCAAACAGGGTCTTTCACTGAACCTAGAGCTCACCAATTTGGCTAGACTATCTGGTCAGCAAGCCTCAGGGGTCCTCCTGTCTCCATCTCCCTTAGCAGGGGAATCGCAGAAGCTATACCTGGGTTCAAGTGAGTTCTAAGCAACCCCTCTGTACACTCCTTACTAACTGAACCATCCGCCCAGCCCTCTGCTAGTCTTCTTGGGTCCTTGGCTCAATAGGCTGCCTTCCCTCAGGTTACACCCAATTCCTGGGTTAGCACTTCATGCCTGCTCAGTACTAGAAGACTTCATCCTGACAGAATCAAAACACCGACCTTAGCTTGAGATCTCTCTTTCATTCCACCAAAGCCTCCTGCGCCTGCAGCTGATTTCTGCCCAGTTCCACTTCCTCTCTTCCCCACACAGGAATCGGTCCTAAAAGCGCTCCCTCTAAACTTCCTACATACTGATCAATAACTTTTCATCTAGGGAGACACTTCCAAGAGAACCAACTTACAAGACAAACTGCCATTTGAGCCCTCCGTCTATGACCCTCACCTCTGGATTTCACGTTTCTCTCCTCTAACGCTATGCATCCCAGGTACACATATGCAACATATCTACCACACTCTTGGCCCATGCACTAAACTTGACCCCCAGAGAAAAAGTGTGTTCATTATCCTGCCAGGGCAAAGATACTCCTTCAAGTGCAGAGTAGTATAATGTCTTCCAGTGTTCCCTGAAGTCCCATCTGGATTCAGCCTCTTCTGAGCTGAGTCCTGCCATCCATCACAATAAAGTACACCATATTCACAGCCCTGTAACAGTCACACTATGGCTATTTATGTCTTCAGGCTGCCAGCATAGATCCCTCCTGGGGGCTCTCTATGATCGTCTGGGTCCCCAAGGACTTTCTGCCATAAGGAGCAAGGTGGCTCATCACTGAATAGAAAGATCTGTTGGGGGAGTTAGGAGAAAAAGACCCAAAGCAAGGACATAGATTTCTCAAGTTCAAGTCAGCAGCAGAGCTGGGGGTCAGAATATATCTCTGCATCCTTTTGGCTCTACCTCATGCCTCCCTCCTAAGGCCCTCAGCTTTGCTTCTACTAAAATCCAGATAGAGCTGTAGGAAAGGGAACAGTTTTGTTCTATATACCTCAGATATGGAACTCTGAATTATCAGCACTATTGGAAAAAAATAATATAGTGTGGGGTTAAATAGGTAATAACAGGAACTCTATGAACAGTGTATTTGGGTCCTTATAACTATGGCCCATCCTAGTTGGCAGGAAAAGATCAGGTAAATCATGGTTATCTGCAATGATATGCAGCCACTAGCCTGATGGAAAAAGATGTTCTAATCCTTCTAACACACACACACACACACACACACACACACACACACACACACAAACACACACACTTTAATCTGAGGTCCAGAATCCTTTTTGCTTTTGTTTTTTCGAGACAGGGTTTCTCTGTGTAGTTTTGGTGCCTGTCCTGGATCTTGCTCCTAGACCAGGCTGGCCTTGAACTCACAGAGATCTGCTTGGCTCTGCCTCCTGAGTGCTGGGATTAAAGGTGTATGTCACCACTGCCTGGCTCTGAGGTCTAGAATCTTGGATAGAGTAACATACATCAAGAAGTTCTGGAAAATACTTGTAAGGTAAAAGGAAGAATTTACACATTTATTATTTGTTTGTTTGTTTATTTATTTATTTATTTAACACCAGAATTAAAGCAGCTTCATTCCACTGAGCTGGAGTTTTAACAGTTGCAAACTGTTCCAACATTTGACCTTGGCCAGTTATGACCACCAGTGAATATTGGTCAGGAATTCCCTACTGTACCATTCTAGCTTCTTTTATTCTGGGCAATCAAAACAATAGATAAGAAGCCCAAACTGTGACTCCTTCAAACTTCCCCAGTACTTAAAAAGAGAAGAAATGAAGAGCTCACAGTAAACTGGTGAGCATTCTGTCTGGACCCCAGAACATATGAATTACCTTGTGTCTAGAAAAGTAAATTATGTCATTAAAAATATCTGCCCCCAAGAGACCAATGTTTGGGCTGAAGACCAGCAATCAAAGCCTTTCTCTCCAATCTTTGTGGTGCATTGATATCACTGCACATTTCTGCAAGGATGCTGGATTTGGTGGAATTTGAAACCTGCTGAGTTTTGTGGACAAGTAGGCATTCCAGAAATAGAAACAGATATCACTCTTCTAGGTCTTTCTAGAGATAGGGTAGGTAGTACAGAAGGAGAAAAATCATCTCCATTTGCTGTATGGGGTGCTGAGAAAAAGATGGATCTTTGGTAATTTAAAATATTTGGATAATTGGTGATTTAAAAAAGAGAAATCTCCAGGGAATAGAAAAATCTCAGACAAGCCTCTGTTATCGTAACAATTTATATTACTGTTTCCTGTTTATGCACTCAATCTAAGGCTCTCCCCACACCTCACTCGGTAAATAGTATCACTAAACATCTGGCTGGTGAAAACCAACAAGCACTTCAGGTTCTTCGTCTCCTTCCGTTATCACCAGGTCCTCCCCTCTGCAAACCCGCACCTCTGCCCGCCCATTCTTGCCTATCTTGACCGCCCTAGCTAAAAGCCACAGTTCTGTCTTGGACTAGCTGGACACTCCTGCTGTCCCTACACTCACTGCCCCTCCCCGACTAGGATCTATTTACACGATAGATCATCACTAACTAACTAAAGTCTCGCCACTCTCCTTGTCGAAAACCCTCCCGTTCCTTCACCTTGCGTCTGGAACAAAATCCAAACACACGTTGGGTCCGTTGGTGAATTTAAAGACAGGGTCTCACTCTTTAGCCCAGGCTGCCTTGGAACTGACGGCTCTCCAGTTTCCGCTTCCCCAGGGTTGGGATTTACAGGCGCGTGACCACCCGAATCCCACCTCTGGCCTCCGCCTACCTTTTCTCATACCACTCTCTGGTCACACGGGCCATTTAGCAGGTCCCTGAACGTGACCACCTTTCCACTTTCTCTCTCCGCCCCGGTGGCTGTTTCCTGTCCCTGGCACAGTCTGCACCTGAACCTCGCAGGGCACATCTTTAAGATCTCAGAGGCCTCTGTCTCGAACCACCATTGAGCTCACAGCAGCCCACAACGCGGGGCAGAGCCGACTCCCCCTCGGGAAGTCTAAGCAGAGCCGTCCCGGGCGCCGCCGGCCGGCGCGTGGTTTCGCTTCCGGGTGAGGGGCGGGCGGGCCAAGCAGTTCCGGGGCGGGCGGCGGCTGCGGGTCCCGGCGCGGAGGGCGCGAGCGCGCGGCGCGGGCCGAGGGCCGAGGGCGGCGGCGCGGGGACCCCGGGGCCCGGCGGCCCATGGGGCGCGAGGCGTGAAGCCGCGGCCTGCCCTGCGGTGGGGGGTGGGGGGAGCGGGGCGGGGCGATGGATAAACTGACCATCATCTCAGGATGTCTCTTTCTGGCCGCCGATATCTTCGCCATCGCCAGCATCGCCAACCCGGACTGGATCAACACCGGGGAGTCGGCGGGTGAGCGGCTTGCACGGGCCGGGAGGGAGGCCGTCCCCCCATCCCCAGCCCCGGGTCGGCGGTCCCGAGGGTTAAAGGTCCGAGCCGGGGTGGGGGCGGGTGGAGACCGCTTAGCTGTGGCTCCCCCTTTCCCCTTTGAAGTGTGTGTGGTTATAATCTTTGCTTTATTTTAGGCCCGGGAGCTATAATAATACTAATAATAAACTTCATTTTATGGAGCATCTTTCATTCCAGCGTATCTCACGCACACGCGCGCGTGCACACACACACACACACACACACACACACACACACACATATGCTGGGGGATATCTAAATAGTAGTTAGAATATTAAATAACACATTAGAATCTCAGGCAGCCCCAGCGGCATTGCCTGCTGGAACACTGGAGCTGGAGGCGGGTGCGTGCGTGTGGGTGCCCTCAAGAAAGAGGCGGGCATCTTTCCGAAGGGTATCCCAGGTGAATGCGCTGGCAGGGTTCTCAGCTCCAGCCCTCTTTTCCTTCTCTCTCTGTCTCTCTCTGTCTCTCTCACCTAGACCTGCGAGACCAAACCCTTAATTAATGTAAACAGTTGTCAGGAGAGCCGCTCAGAATTAAGGAACCGTCTTGTTTTTGAACTGCTTGTTCAGTGCAGGTGAAGGGAATGAGGGGTGGGAAGGTCAGGGCTCCTTCAAATGATGTGTTATAAAATGTTTCTCTACGCTGTCAAACGTGTTTCGTGTCACTTAGGGCTCTCAGTTTATCCAGCAATATTTTTAGCTCTAAAAAAAAAAAGCTGTAGCTGGGACATTTGTTGCTTCCTCCTCCCTCCCTCTAATCTAGACCTAGTGACACAAAATCATGCTGTCAGATTTATTGGTTATTAAAATAACACTAAAGAATTCTACTTTTCTTGACTGCAGAGTTTTAGCAGAGCTCTTCATTGTAATGAGTAAAAAGGGAGTTTTGGAATCATGTGGAATTTTGTAATACCTGTGGGCTGTTTCTAAAAGTGTTGCTGACTCCAGACAGTTTTTTCAGCTGTGTGTGTGACAGTTCGTTACCACTGTTGTTTTTACTCTAAATGTGTGTGTAGTGATGATTCCTTTGTGAGACTGTCTTTGGAGCTTTACCTGCTTAGGAGCAAAGGGTCACACTGTTGAGAGATACTGATTGGAAGGAGATTTTTTCAGGTGGAATCCCTGTCGGTGGTGAATGAAATGTCTTTAGCCAGATAGACTCGGGAAGGGAACCGTTACTATACATTATGTAAGGGACGAGAGCGGAAGTGGTGCCGCATTCCTGAGATGATGTTGCAAAGGCCACTCACATTCAAAAGAGCGAGAGTGGAGTGAATGCAGGCTTTCAGATTGGAAGTTCAAGTCGGCGGCGGCGGCGGCTGTGAGTTGGCAAAGGCAGTAGTCTAAAGTTTGGAGAAAATGCTTGAAAAAAGGAAAGAGCTGCAGAGGGCATGCCAGATGAAGGGACGGTTAGGCAGCACCCTGTGGATGCCAGTGGTTGTGAATGTACAGTGTGACGACCTTCTCTGCCCCACTGACCTCTGGTCGTGGCCAGCTGCTTTGAGACCGGTGTAGCCTGGGTAGTGAATGTTCTAAATGCCCTTGGAAATAAGAAAACATCAAAAATACTAATACAAAAAAATCTAATAGATGCCTCATCAAGCTTGGAGGTTTTCATATACATAAGGGAAAGAAAGACAAAGCAGCTAAGGTGTTGACGTATGGACAGTAAAAGTGAAGAAAAAAGCTGATGGATCGTCAGTCAAACAGCAGGTGGTGTATGGTCATACAATTGTGGACACAATGTAATTAAAGACCACAGTGAGAACAGTTGCTGTAGCAGAGCTCAGTGGCAGGGGATGGTGGGCACAAGACCCAGAGGGTAGCAGTGAGGGTCTGTGCTGAAATGAAGGCTCACGCTTCAGAGATGATTTTTGTCCACCTAACAGTTTGCCTCGCTACCTCAGGGTATCCTTTAGTTAAATATTCTGTAGCTAAAAGAGGACTAATATGAGGCAATAGGAAAAGTTTTCAGAATTCTCTTAGTTCTTACCTTAAGTGGGTCGAGAAATAGATCCCCTAAAAGTTCAAATTAAAGGTGGCATTGTAGCTTATTGTTAGGCACCTGCCTTGCATGTGAGGCCCTGGGTCTAGTGCGCAGCCGTGGAGGGTGAGAGGGAATACACCGAAGTACTCCTGTGTGCAGTGGTGCCCTCTGATAAGGTGCACGTGACCTGGGTAGTCATTTGAATGTTCAGCGTGCAGTTTTACCTGAGCATACAGATGGTGTCTTAAGTTTAAAAGCAAAACCAAAAGATAAATATAAAAATAAAAGTAGTTACATCGTTTCACATCAGAACAATGACAAGAAGTGCAACTAGGATGTGGGTGGCGGGACTGGCCCCACTCCAAGGTCTCCACACGAGTGACATCATTTGGTAGCAAAAATTTAGCAATTTCCTTCAATGTATTCTATTTAGTCTATATACATTTTGATTGTGGTGTTTTATTACAGTCATTCAAAATTTATTTTACTTTATGTCTATGGGTGTTTTGCCTACGTGTATGCCTGGTACTGGATGAGACCAAAAGAGGTTGTCAGATCCTCTGAGACTGAAGGAACAGATGGTTATGAACTACTGTGTGGGTGCTGGGGATCAGACTTGGGTCATTTGGAAGAGCAGCCAGTGCTCTTAACTGCTGAGCCATCTATCCAGCCATCTTATTGCAAACTTTAAATTAAAAAAAAAAAATCTACAGCAGAAAGCTAAAGTGATCTGCACAGTGTAGTTTGAAAACCACTGTAGTGAACGAAGGAAAGCTCAGGATTTGGATCCAAGCCCCATCATTGGCTGGCGTTGTGGCATTGGCTCAAGTCCTGTAGCCTCTCCATGTTGGCTTCCTCCTCGGTAAAACAAAGGTGTTAGCCACTTCCTTGGTTTCTAGTGATGGCAAACTCATTAATCCACAGGAAGGATTGAAAATGGTGCCTGGGCCAGGTGATGGTGGTATTCAGGAGGCAGAGGCAGTCAGATCTTTGTAAGTTCAAGGCCAGCCTAGTCTACAAAGGGAGTTCCATGACAGCTAGGGATACACAGAAAAACCCTGTCTTGAAAAACCAAAAACAAACAAACAAAAAATGGTGTTTGACATTTGTATTGCTATTTTACAATAAGCCTTAAACTTTTACTGTGGGAAATGACTTGGTTAGATGTTCTTGGAAATATGTAAGCATCAAGAGTAACATACCTGAGCTTTGGGCTAGGTGCCTTCCCTCTTGTTTTGTGTTTTCTCAGTCACTTCTGTATTATTCTTTTTGCTCCATTTCTTTCTCACCTCCTTGGTGCTCTAACCTTGGTGCTCTTCATTCAGTGTCTGTGTCTCTTAACAAAACCCCAGCTGATAAGCTGGGTTGCCAGAAGATTGGAGACCACACTTTGGAGTGGCAGAGTTTTAAGTTTGCTTTTCTGTACTGGTCCAATACAGAAAGGGCACATTCTGTGTATTTTTACCTAGCTGTGGGAACCTTCCCTGCATTTGTTCTGATAGCTGTGGCTTCTGCAGATATAATGAAACAGTGTTTGCAAAGGAAAGTGCCTTGGGAAAGCACTTCAAGAAAGACCCTTGACAGTGTCCATTAGTACAAGCAGGAACGTTTAGTGCTGGGTATATAGAATGACACAGTTACATATTCTGCTCTGTGGAGGGCAGATTCTTGCTGGCTGCTGGACTCAGCATTAACAGCAATATTGCTTATGTAGTGCTGTGTGGTATCTGAAGCCTACAGACTTCGACTACTTGCTGTGATTCCTTTGGCTTTGTGCTTTTGGCTGATGTGAATTTGTTCTTTCCACATTCCCCGTTTTTCAATGTTGTATATGACGTGTGTGTATCATTGTGGCCAGGGTTCCTTTTAAGAAAACTTTCCTAGGGCTGTGGTGTAGAGGTTCTGTGGTAGTGCATTTGCCCAGTATACAGGAGGCCAAGTTTGAGTACTGAGAAGGAATCTGTTCCTTCAGATGTTACCTACAGTTTTTGTTTGCCTTAAATGAGGTTTAAAGTAAATTAAATTCTTTAGGGATTCAAATTTTTGCCAGATTACAGAATAGGAAAGAGGCAGATCTGAATTTCAGTCTTCAAATGTTGGCTTTGGGCTTCCTAGACATTTCTTAACCTCACTGTCACCTTTTCCTTTTGTCCCTAAAGAAACTTTTTGTGCCCCCCCCCCCCCCCGACAAATGCTGTAAATTTTAGCATGACCAATAGTTAAGCTATTTCAAATCTCTAGATTCCTATATGGAGGTATCCCTATACCGCAAGTGTTTCAGTGACCTCCTTAAACAGACTGGCCTGCTGTTCTCTGTGAAGATTGATGGAGCTTCTTCCCTACACCTCACCAAAGTCTCTAAAGTGGGTATGTAAGGAAAGGTTACATCATTTGCTCCTGAAGGCATTTCTATTCTTCTCTCTGTTGAAATGGATGTTGGTATTTGAAGGAGGGGACCCAGACATTGACACTCTCATCTCTGCTGCTCTTTCTGGTTTTTGAAGCAAAATCCACTTCAGGCTGACCCTGAGCTTATTGTATGAGGGAAGGTTCTCTAAAGGGACAGAACCAATACAGTGTATCTATGTTATAAGAGGGGATGCCCTAGACTGGCTGACAGCCGACATGTCGGTCTGGGTGTTCATCAGTGGTCATCTATATGCTCGAGAGTTTGAGAAACGGCTTGGTCCAGGACTAGATGCCTCAGCAGCCTAGACTGGCTCCAAAGGCCTGGGAGGCCCAAGGCTGGATTCCATGGCAGCAGCAGCAGGAAGCAAGGCAGGCAGGCAACACTGTTTTCCTCTGACCTGTCTAAATGGAGGCTGTCCTTCAGGTATTACCTTCTCTGAGGAAGGTCTGTCCTGTCTGGAAATACCTTCACAGACCAGCCCAAAAATGTGTCCTATGTATGGCCAACTGGAGGACTAGCCTCCAGACTGCCCAGGGCTTGAGAGGATGCATGGCATTGGTGTATCCTAAGACTTTTCTATGTGAGGGGGTTAGGGAAAAAGACACACACTCTCTTGATGGTTTCCTTTTTTTATTTTCCTATGTTCTTCTTCTTTCTACTGTATACTTGTTTTTCTCCAAGCTTATATACCCCAACCGAGTTTTTCAGGCAATATAGGAATTACAAATGCATTCTATTTTTCAAGTGAATGATTACAATGAATACAAAACAAACAATAAAAAACAGTATGTTTTCCATATTCCTTACATGATTAAACATTTTGCATATTACAGGTGAAAAACAAATTATCCCCCCAAAAACACATACATTCATACCCAAGCAACTTGTTTTAGATTACCCATGTGGGCAAGCAAGGTGTTCTTCTCAGTCAGGTCTTTTATCTGCAGTTGTGCAGATACAAAGAAAGGGCCAAATACTCTATTACTTATCTTGAAAGGTAATCTTATAAGGAATCTTTTTTTTTAAAGATTTATGTAT
The DNA here is from genome assembly GCF_903995425.1 of Onychomys torridus. Classification (NCBI taxonomy): domain Eukaryota; kingdom Metazoa; phylum Chordata; class Mammalia; order Rodentia; family Cricetidae; genus Onychomys; species Onychomys torridus. The sequence continues at coordinate 98,734,410 of NC_050443.1, forward strand.
TTATTATGTATACAGTGTTCTGCCTACACGTATGCCTGCAGGCACCAGATCTCACGGTTGTAAGCTCTCATGGTTGTAAGCCACCATGTTGTTGCTGGGAATTGAACTCAGGACCTTTGGAAGAACAGCCAGTGCTCTTAACCGCTGAAACATCCCTCTAGTCCCCTATTATAAGGAATGTTAAAGGAATCACAAACCTAAACTTTTATATATGAAAAAGAATCCGTCAGGTCTTATTTAAATCTTTGGGGTACATACCCACTCATCTATAGTTTTTTTTCTTTTTCTTTATTTTTTTTTAAGGTTTATTTATTATGTATACAGTGTTCTGTCTGCATTTATCCCTGCCCACCAGAAGAGGGAACCAGATCTCATTACAGATGGTTGTGAATCACCATGTGGTTGCTGGGAATTGAACTCAGGGCCTCTGGAAGAGCTGTCAGTGCTCTTAACCAATGAGCCATCTCTCCAGCTCTCAATGGTTTCTTATATCAAGAGATTGAGCGCAAAAATGAGAACAAGGAATTAATCATCACCTTTGGCCATCAACCAATCCTAGCAAGAAAAGTGCGTCAGCTCATAATAATTGGGCTGCTTTGTTCTTGTTCCCTGACCTTAAAGAGTTCTGCATTCAACTATGTGCCTTTCTAAAACTTTAGATTATCTTTCTTGAGTTTTTCACCTCAAAGCTATTTGACAAAAACACCTTAGTCTAACTTTAAGTTATTTTCAAAGCTTTGTTTCAGCTGTGATGCATTCAGAAACCTGTGAACACATCTTTCAGCATTAAGGTTAAAAGCATTTAAGCTAGCTGGGCTAACTGGGACTCACTTCTTTTAAATCATTATCCTATGACACAGTTTGTACAGCTCCTCAATAGAAACTCATGTGTTCTGGCTGTGTGACACTTCCTTGCATTTATTTTTATTCATCAAAACTCTGTATAAACTAACATTATTATTATCAATTAGACAGCACAGCTTAGGAAGAAATCATCTTTATAATAATCTTCAGGTAAAAATGTCCAGTAGAACTGGATGTTTCCATGAAATAAGCACACTACATTACAGGCAGTGGGGATCTCCCCAGACCCATTCACACCATATTAGATACCAGAGAAAGATGGTAGCAGCAAACACGTCAAGGCACAGCAGAAGCAAAGACATTCCAGGGTCTGTGGTCTCGGGCCTTGCCCATCCAATATTCACCCATCAGAGAGTTTCCTCCTGTGGGCTGACACCTTGAACTTCAATTGCAACCTGCTGCTCCTCTGACATGGCCACCAGCAGTGTCCCTGAGCAGTTTCTAGAGCTGGTCAAGTTTGTAAGATTATCAAATTCACTATGTAGCCCAGCCAGATCAGCCAACTGTCCTGCCTCTGCATCCTGATTACGGGGATTACAAGGCATATGGCAACATGGTCACCAGCTTTATCCCTTTTCCTATTTTAAATTCATTGAGGAGGAAATAATTAGGAGCTAAAATGTGATGTTAATACTTATAAAGAGGATATTGATGCCTGGCTTATTTGGAGATGAGCACTTCCTTCTACAAGATCCCAAAATGTAGACTTAACTCTCCAGTCCTAAGCAAAGTGGGAACCTGTGCCTGCAGGACCTCTGGAGGGAAATGTTTTCACAGGAAAAAAACCTGGGCTACATATGCCTGGTTTTGTCTCTTATACTAACAGGTGAAGTCACTCAATCCCTTCTTCATGCCCTCCCTGCTGCCTTTGTCTTTCATGGATAGAAACTTGTCTGTTTTACTCAGTAAATGCCCAGCATTTCATGAGGATATGTTTCCTTTTCCTCAAGTCTAAAGACTGGAAGATACTTGGGGAATGAGAGACTTAAGAAAAAAGGTGTCATTTCCCTCTGGTTCCTGCCATCTTCCCCATTGTTAAGTCTTACCTAGGCGACTGTGGCATGATGGACAATTCTCTGAGACTGGCACAATGTCCACACGTAGGTCCTGGCCTATGTGCTGGTTTAAAACATTAAAACGCACCTACCTAAGCAGACTCACTTATTAAGTATGGGGAAATTATTATTGAGTAATAATAACAAAGCCTTTCCTCTGAGCTGCAGTAATTTCAGTGTTCACAGACATGTGGCATGAAGCCACCCTGTGACGTCACTGCTGAAGCTAGCCTACTCAGAATGTGTCCTGTCAGTCCCATGGGGACTTGTCAAGAGAGACAAGGTCTGATCACCAGAGAGCAGAAGCCTCAAGATGTGTTCTCTGCTTTAGAAGCACCCATATTTCTTCATAAGTCTTTTGAGCCTGTCTCCAATAAAGTCTTTCCAGCCACTTTACTGAGGTACAAGTTAATCATAAAATTTGCTCAATTTGTATATACAATTCAGTGGTTTTCAGTTTATTCACAAAGTTGCATACCAGTATTACCATATCAATTTTAGAGTGTTTTCATTATTCCAAAAAGCAAGCTCATTCCTCTTAGCCATCACCCTGAACTTCCTAGCCTTAAGGAACCACTAAGTTTATTCATATTGGACTTTAAAAAATACTTTTTGTTATTGAGTAATACTCTGTTATAGCAATAAACTACTTTTTATTTGCCTATTCACTAGTTGATAAAAGAAAATTCTGTAATGATAAAGTAGTCTACCACTGTTCTTTTTAAAAGTAAAATTATGGAGCTGGAAAATTGCTCAATGGTTAGGAACACTTGCTCTTTTTGTGGAAGACCCAAGTTCAGTTCCCAGCACCTGTACCAGGTGGCTCACAACTACTTGTGACTATAGCTTCAGGGGATCCAACAACCTCTTTTGGCCCTCACAGGCATCTGCATTCATATGTACATACCCACACACAGATATACACATATATACATAACTAAAAATAATCTTCCTTTTTAAGTGACACTATCAGAACTTACACATATCAAGTAGTAAGAACTTTGGATAAAATTCAAAGACAAGTCTTCTATAGTATTCACAGAATATGCTCAAAGCTTGTAATCATTTGATACTGGACTTCACAGTGTAAACCAGATTTCCTAATATGAGATTAAAGTTCTGAGCAAAGTATTGATTTTTCCTTTATGGTCTTCCAGAATTCATTTTTTTTATCAGTACCAACAGAGATATAACCAGAGACTCAGTATAATAGGCCTGAAAGTTTTGTAGCAAAAATTGGTACTAAGAGCATGGACAGGAAGCACAAGTAACCAGAAATCGTTGAAAGAAGAAATTCAAACAAGGAGATTACAAGTGATGGCTGGCAGTGTATTCACTAGGTTGGTGGAGCCTGCCGTGGTCACAGACATCAGTCCTCCACTCCTTAGCCTGGAGTGACTACACCACTGTCACTGCTTGACTGTCTCATAAAGGAGGGTTTGTTTTAGTTCTGCCTTCTAGTAAGATGGCTCAGTAAGATTTGGAGGCAGGCAGATTTAGGTTTTGATTCTTGGAGTCTCTTTATTAGTTCCATGATTTGAGGCATGTAATATCCCTCAGCTGTGAAATAGAGGTGATATACTTAGTTCAAAAGATAATTATTTTGTTTTGTTTTTCAAGACAGGGTTTCTCTGTGTAGCCCTGGCTGTCCTAGAACTTGCTTTCTAGGCTGGGCTGCCCTTGAATTCAGAGATCCGCCTGCTTCTGCCTCCCAAGTGCTGGATTAAAGGCATGGGACATCACCACCTGGCTCAAAAGATGGTTATTAAGGAAGAAAATGCAGTATGTGAGGGATCAGCATATTGACTGATAAACAGCAAATGCCTGGAGATTAGTCATAGTTAATGCTATTACATAGAAAGCCCAAACACCTGGCTTTTTGAGGGTTCTCTTGTGCATTATCTGTCTTATTTGTTTACTTATGCCCTATCTTGTTCCAAAAAGAGATTTAAGACAGCATGGTGTGTCTGTAGTTGAGTATTCTTGAACCCCAGCTGGGTCCAGTCTGGATAGAAGGACTACACAGTAAGTGTAGTGGGAATATAAACTCAATGGGACACACGTAAGTACCCAGACCCAGAGTGCCTTGGCTTTATGTGTATCTGGAACACAGTAATGAATTTTCTAAGTGACAGGCAGCCAAATATTGTAGGAATGATGCACAGGTTTGGAACAAAGCAACCCAGAGTTGCATCCCATTGTCACTATTAGCTATGTTATTATTTTTAGACAGATTGCAAGGTGGGTTGTTTTTTTGTTGTTGTTGTTGTTGTTGTTTGTTTGTTTGTTTGTTTTTTAAAGAAAGGGTTTCATGTGTTCCAAGCTAAGGATGACCTCCCAGGTGCTGGGTTACAGGTGTGGCTGTGGCCATCATGTGGCTGAGAGAGTTAAGAATTTCTTTTTCTTGTCCACAGCTTTTTTTTTTTTTTTTTTTTTTTTTTTTTTTGGTTTTTCGAGACAGGGTTTCTCTGTAGCTCTGGAGCCTGTCCTGGACTACCTCTGTAGCCCAGGCTGGCCTCGAACTCACAGAGATCCACCTGCCTCTGCCTCAGAGTGCTGGGATTACAGGTGTGCGCCACCACCGCCCAGCCACAGCTTTTTTAATACAAATGTGAATTTAGTTTCTCCGTACTTCACTGCATATACTTAGCCAGTGGGCATCATATATAACATTATAAGGTACATTTGGGCACGTAATGAAATGTTGCTGTTTGTGAAATTGTTATTGCATTTAAATCAGAACTTAAGTAACCTACATGGGTCATTGTGTGTGTGTGTGTGTGTGTGTGTGTGTGTGTGTGTGTGTGTGTGTATGCTAACGTTAGGCCCTCCTCTCTGATCCCCAGGAGCTCAGGTCATATGCACAGTGGCAGCATGTAGGTGTCATTTCATACAGCTTTACCTGCTTGTGATGCTTGGGTTATCAGAATGTTTTCTTTCATCCTTGTGTTACTGGTGTTTTTTTATTTGTTTGTTTCTTAAGTACTTCCTAGAATTTCTTTGTCCTGCTAAGCAGTTAGCTCCTAAAAAGCTTAATAATTACAGAAACCATTCCACTTTGTAACAGCAGATTGGGTAATTTCATGTTTTGACCATAGTCTAATAAAGAAGTGCCTGGCTAGGAGTTACTTTTCCATAATGTTCCTGTACTGGTCTTGCTGTCTGCTCTGTAACCGTAAATTACACTGAGTACTTGCCAGCTTTTCATCAAGCAAGTAGAATATGATGTTCCTTTGAGACTGCCTGCTTCAGAGTTGACAGAAGAGTGTGTGTGTGTGTGTGTGTGTGTGTGTGTGTGTGTGTGTGTGTGCATGTGCATGCATGTGCATGCATGTACCAACCAGCATGTATGATTTGCTTCTGGAAAGTTTCAGTGTGTGACTCCAGTTTAGTTTTGAAGTAGACATTTCTGTGAAGTGCTCCTTTAATTGATTTATTTTTTTAATTAGAAATGTGCTGCACTTTTTTTATGTGACTCAGCTATAAATAAAATGTCACATTTGGCATTTTGACACTTGCTGCTGTGTATGTTGAGCAGAAAGGCAGCTGCTGACTTTTAATATAGATCTGTTCAACTAAGGGCCATCCATATTCTATAGCCAGAGATTAAACAGGAGTGAGGAAAAGTACAGTTGTGTGACTAGAAGAAGAAAATGGAAGCACAATTTGTTACTAGCTCTTGTTTGTGAAGTAGTGTTTACCTTGAAGCATTGGCTCAGCTTTTAACGACGATGGTAGAAGTTTTGAAAAATAGACCAAGTTCAGATCACTTATGTCAATCAGTTCACTACTTGCAATGGCAAGTCTCAGACCCCTTTTAGATGATCTAAAATGTGACCATTTCCTTTATAAATTTCCATCATTTTGATAAATCTAATCTTTATCTCACTATGAATGTTCCTTGCTGTTCCCATGGGTATTTCCTGAATCACTGGACTTATTTCCATTTTCACAACAAAACATATTGAAGTGTTTGTGGTTCAGAAGGAACTTGTACTGAATATTCAGAAGGATTTTTAAATTTAAAAATATTTCTTTTATTTTATGTGTATGGGCGTTTTGCCTACTTGTATATTTGTGTACCTTCTGTGCATCTGGTGTTTATGGAGGCCAGAAAAGGGTGTTGGATCCCCAGAACTAGAATTATATATAGCAATAAGCTGCCTCGTAGGGACCGAGAATCAAACCCAGGTCCTCTCAAAAAGCAACCAGTGCTCTTCTTAATCACTGAGCCATCTTTCCAGCCTGAATTTTTTTTTAGATTTATTTATGTGATGCATAGGAATGTTTTGCTTGCATTTCTGTGTGTATATCACTTGCATGGCTAGTGCCTACAGAGGACAGAAGACAACTCCAGATCCACTGGAACTGGAGTTACAGAGTGTTGTGAGCCACCATGTCGGTACTGGGAATTGAACTCAGGTTTTCTGCATGAACAACAGGTGCTTTCAACCATCTCTCTAGCGCCTATTCAGAAGGATTATATTTAAGCACATGGAAGAAATATTTATCCTTGAAATATCTCTACTCTACAAAGATAAAATAGACCAGATGGTCAAAAAGGAAGTAGGTTTTGAACATAACAGGTGATAATGAGTTTTTAAATAATCAAGAGGTCTTTTCCTTGGAGGTGGACTCACTGCATGAGTGAAGGAGGTACAGCAAAGAAATTTCCATTCCAGTCGACTTCTGCTAAATTTATCTTTTCAGAGTACAAGTATAATCAGTAAATACTTAGCATAGCACTTTGTGACATATACTGTTCCAGGCTTTATCTGTGTTAACTAATTTAATCCTCACAATATCCTTATATAAGTGCTGTTATTACCCTGCAGAGAGATGGACAAGATGGACAGTACTTGCCCACATAGTTGATCCCGGCCTTTAACTATTGCATGTGTACTTGGACAGAAACCATGAGTACATACATCTGCATCTGAGTACAAAAGGCACTCAGCAGTTATGAGTGTGGCTCCACTTTCCCTTCAATGCGAGGTCCCATTTTCTTCTTACAGAACTCTGTATTCTAGCCTCACTGTGTTACTATGTCCTAAGTACAACTCTCTTCTTACCTCGGAGATTTTGCTTATGTTTTCTCAGCCTACAAAGCCCTCATGTTCATTCCGGTCCCTGTTTTATCTACATCTGCCCATCTGGCATGCATCTTCAACCGACTTCTTTATAAAGCCAAAGTGATTTTACCTTAACAACTTGCACATTTCTCATGGTGCCATGCCTGTGTCATGGTTATTTGTGTATTTCTTGCAATATTTTTTATTTGTAAAGATTTTTCTTAGTTTGGTTTCTTTTGAGACAAGGTCTTACACAATAGCCCTGTAAGTCACAAGCTGGACTTGAACTCAATATACTTCTCCTTCTTCAGCTTGCCTAGTGATTGGGATTTCAGATGTAATAGTACAGAATTTTTTTAGAGTTCCTTGAGAAAGGGAATATGATGTGTTATTCTTTGTGTATTAGGTGGCGTTCAGCCTAAGACTGCAGATGGCAGGAAAGAAGGAAGTATTATGGTGGACACAAAGATTTGGAACCAGAGTTGGAGAGTAGGAGAGCAGAGTGCAGTGAATGAGTGAGGCAGTGAGGAGTAGGAGTGCAGAGTGCAGTGAGGGAGGGAGGAGTAGGAGTACAGTGAGGGAGTGAGGAGTAGGAGAGCAGAGTGCAGTGAGGGAGTGAGGAGTAGGAGTGCAGAGTGCAGTGAGGGAGGGAGGAGTAGGAGTGCAGAGTGCAGTGAGGGAGGGAGGAGTAGGAGTGCAGTGAGGGAGTGAGGGAGGGAGGAGTAGGAGTACAGTGAGGGAGTGAGGGAGGAGTAGGAGTGCAGAGTGCAGTGAGGGAGTGAGTGAGGAGTAGGAGAGCAGAGTGCAGTGAGTGAGGAGTAGAAAACCTTTTTTTTTTTTTTAATGTCAGATAGGTAGTATGCCAACATCCTAACAAGATTTGTGAGAATCACATGTCACTCAATGGCATGAACATCCAATGGTTTACTCTTATGAACCAAAGAAGCAATCACTTTTAGCATTTTCAAAAGAATAAGGTAGAGTAGCTTGTTTGTCTTCAGTTTATTCTTTAATCTACTGGTTTGATTTCAGAGCTTAAAACATTTGTTCTCTGTGATACATATATTTCACTGCTGTTTTGGTTTGGTTTGGTTTTTGTTTTCCAGACAGGGTCTCGCTATGTAGCTCTGGCTGTCCTGGAACTTGCTGTGTAGACCAGGCTAGCCTCCAACTCACAGAGATCTGCCTGCTTTTGCGTCTGAAGTGCTGGGATTAAAAGTGTGTGCTACTATGCCTGGCTTGAGGTTTTTTTCATGTTTTGGTTTTTTGGGTTTTTTGTTTGTTTGTTTCTTAAGTTACCCCCCTCCCCATGTATACACATTTATTTTTTTATATTTGTCTCATGTAGCCAGCTTGGTCTTAGACTCACTATAACCAAGGATGGGTGACCTTTTTAACAAACTCTTTTAAAAAAATTTTAATTATATGTCTGTGTATGTATGTGTACATGAGTGCAGGGTGCTTGTGAAGACCAGAGACACTAGATCCCCTTGGAAATGGAGTTAGTGATGGTTGTAAGCCACCCAACATGGGGGCTGGGTCTGAATTTAGGCCCTCTGCAAAAACAATGCATGCTCCTATCCACTGAGCCATCTCTCCAGCCCTGTCATGACCTTTATGGACCAGTAAAATGGGCTCCTTTTAGAATTCCACTCTGGAAAAGACTTGAATGGATTTTGGATCAGAAGACAAGCCCTCCTTGTATGTCAGATGATGCTGGGAAGTTGAGAGGACTATTTCTAATATCCACCTATAACCATTTACAGTCACACTGGTACTTAGTGTACAATGTTTGCTTTAAATGAACCAACTTACACTTAAGATTTAACATTCTTGGTGTGAATATCTTCCCTGTTATCAGGGATGGCAGGTGCATTGAGGGTTTCCCCCACTGTGCTATTTCTTTTATTTATTTATTTATTGCCTCTGGAAGTGGTTGACAATACTTTTGTCCCCTTTCAGCTCAGAGTTAACTAAAATAGTGTGTTGCTTCTCCTTCATCTCTCACTGTTCTCTGCCCTCCTTCTTACCAGCCAGTTGCAGCAAGTTTCCAACCTGACTGACACTGAAGCAGTTCACACCCAGTCGAAGTGCTATCCTCAGTGGTTACTTCCCACTGGCTGATGCACAGCCTGCTCCTGAACTCAGCTGCTGTTTGTCTGACCTGGTGGTTTTACTGGATGTTTTTGGAGAATCTTTTCACTTCTGTAATAAAAATGACCGTCTTTTGCCCATGTTGATACAGACTACAGGGACAGTAGCCATGTCTGTTAGCCTGCTTCTCTTTTAGACATCCCCGAAACTCATTAGCTTTTCTGACAAGCCCTTGTCCTTTTCCCATTCTGCTATAGATTTCTAACTTGTCTGTGTGCCTGAATTTTCAGGCACTTCATTGGGGCTTGAAGGAGGGCTTTTTAATAAATGTTGATTAAATTATTGGCTAATTGATTTGGACTAATATTCATATTTGCATGCACACACAAAAGATTCAGTACATATTTGTCTAGTATCTTTGAAAGTTTTGTTAATCATGGAGAAGTATAATATAGCAATTTTCCTAGGGACACGTATTTCTTAGTTACATCATAAAAGGTTTATGTTCTGTGACACTCATAGCAAGAAACATGCATGTGGTTAGCTAAGAATGCAAGGGAAGGGCGTAGTAAAGCACATTGTAATCTCCAATTTGGGATCATAAGCAAGGAAGAGCAGGACAAGTTAGAGGCCATCCTGGTCTGCACAGTCCAGGCCAGCTAGGAATTCAAAGCAAGACTCTATTTGGGGGATGGGGAGATAGATTGCTCATATTTACACTCAAATAGCAACGTCTAGAGGCAGGGCTCTTTAAACATTTTACACCCATAATCCCATTGCACCGGGAGCCTACATATATTGATTTATTTGTTATTTTCCTCATGCTCAGTGGTTAAGAGCATCTGGCTGTTCTTCCAGAGGTCCTGAGTTCAATTCCTGGCAACCATCTGTAACAAGATCTGGCGCCCTTTTCTGGTCTGCAGGGATACATGCAGGCAGAACACTGTATACATAAAAAAATAAATCTTAAAAAAAAAAACCCAGTATACCTAATAAAAGCAGCTTAAGAAAGGGAAAGTTTGTTCTGACTTCCAGTTGAAGGGTTCAGTCCATCCCGGCAGAGAAGGTGGAGCAATGAAGCATTCCCATTGCCACTGCAAGCCAGAAGCAGAGGGTGTACTCTGGTTCTTAGCTCCCCTTCTCTTTATTCAGTTAAGACCTTTCCCATGGAATGGTGTCACCCACATTAGGATGACGATGTCAGTTAACCCATCTAGAACTCCCTGTAGACTTGCCCAGAGGTTTATCTCATAGATGATTCTAGCTCCACAGTAGGGGTGTGGAAAAAGTGTGCAAATTAGACATTTAATTATAATTAGTCACACTTACTCTAAGATGTATGCTAATTTTTAAATTATGTTTATATGTGTATCTGTGTGGACATGAGTGCAGAGCCCACAGCGGCCGGGAAAGGGTGTGGGATCCCCTAAAGCTGGAGTTACAGGCACTTGTGAGCTGCCAGACAAGGGTGCTAGGAACTGATCTCAGGCTCTCGTACCATTAGCCACTATCTTCCCAGCCCCAAGCAATTTATTTTTAAAATCACCCTTTAGTATACATACAATTTTACTGTATAGCAAAGACAGAAGCAAACTTACATACTGATGAGAAGGATGTTCTTATTTTACACAAAGAGTTCCATCTTGGCTGAACATTTGCTACTGTAAGGCATAGAGCATGATCAACATTTTCAGTTGCTCGGTATTTTGGTTTGAGGATTGTCAGTGCTGAGAATGCTACTTCCCGTTACTGCATAGTACAAAATGACAGGAGTAGGTTCTGCCATTTCAGGAGTGGTCGGTGACTCTCTCCTAACCGTAAGCCAGAATTCATTTAATGATTTTTCATCAATGAAAGTGAAATCAGCAACTCAAACAGTTTTTAAAATCAAACATTCTGACACAATGTAATCCAAAGACGACTTCATTTAAAAACTGCTGAAGAATGGTAGCAGGCCAGCACTAAAGGTCTTTGTTTTCCAGTATGCCCAGAATGTCTGTGTACAGGAAAAGCACCACAGTTCACAGCATGGAGGGCCTCTGAGTGAGCTGCGCTGTCTCCAGCAGCGCTCTTCACTTGGCGTGGGAAGACGGCATTCAGTGCAGAATGCACATGTGTTTAGAAACAAGGGTGCCCTGCACAGGCCAGCACGGCTGCAGACACCTCAGCTTCCTTGTGTTTGATGTGTGTTTATTGGGTTTTCAGAAGCCTTTTACGTTACCAAAGAATTTAAGGCCCCCATATTCAGTTACCTACATTGTAAAAGCTTGAACTCAGATTTCACCTAGGCCATTCCTTAGCATGTGACTGTGGGCAACCTAACTCAGAGCTCTGTTTAAGGATTACAAATATGTACACATATGAAACCCTGTAAGTATCTGTGTTAGCTAAAATTAATGGGACTAACTCTTGAGAACCTTTTTTGTTGCTGTTGTTGTTGGGTTTTTTGTTTGTTTGTTTGTTTGTTTGTTTTTGTTTTTGTTTTGGAGACAGGGTTTCTCTGTGTACCTTTCCCTTTGCACCTTTCCTGGATCTCACTCTGTAGCCCAGGCTGGCCTCGAACACACAGAGATCCACTTGGCTCTGCCTCCCGAGTGCTGGGATTAAAGACATGCGTCACCACCGTCCAACTTTTTTTTTTCCCTTTGGCCTTTTTGAAACAGGGTTTCCCGTGCAGCTCTGGCTGTCTTAGAACTCGATCTGTAGACCAGGCTGGCCTTGAACTCACAGAGATCTGCCTGCCTCTGCCTCCCAAGTGCTGGGATTAAAGGCGAGCACTGCCCTCGCCCAGCCTTCTTGAAGGTTCTTAGCTGTAGTCTTTTCAGTAGCCGTTAAGCAGCTGTCTTAGAGTTGATTATAAATACTGTGTACTTTGACGCTGTAAAAGTGAAATGTCACCGTACTGGAATGTGTAGTCGAGCCAACGGAGAACTTATATGAGAATAGAGCCGCTACTTTAGTGAATTAGAAGGGGTACTTTCTGTTTGAATTACGTATGTGTTTCATATGTTCAGAAACTTTAAAACTGATACAAAAAGTAAACTCTAATATTAAATACAAATTAAAATCGGGTAACATAAGTATATACCAAATATAACCAAAAAGTTAGCTCATTTAACTAAAAACAAAATTTTATTACAGGAGGCAGAGGCCCACAGTCTCTCTTTATTACAGAGTTTGAGGCCAGCCTGGTCTACATACCGAGTTCTAGGACAGCCATGGCCACATAAAGAGACCTTGTCTCAAAACAACAGCAAAAAATAGTTAATTACAAGTATTTATTTTATTTGTGAATGGGAATGGTGTGCATGTGGAGATGAGAGCACAGCCTGTGGGAGTCAGTTCTCTCCTTATACCACCGTAGGGGTCCTGGGAATCGAACTAGGTTGTCCGCCTTGGCAGCAAGAGCCTTTACCTGCTGAGGTGGCCTGTGACTTTTGGCACAGATCTCTGAGTTTGAATTCAGCCTGGTCTATAGAGTGAGTTCCAGGATAGCCAGGGATATGTACAAAGAAACCCTGCACCACCACCCTCGGGGGAAAAAAAAAAAAAAAGAATTTCATTCCCTGCAGTCATGCCCACCTTTTAAAACTCTGTCTTCCCAAATTAAAGAGCATTTAAGATGTATACTTTATTAAGGTATACTCTAAGATGACCTAAGAGTGGTTTCCTGAGTTTTAGCTAGTGCCCAAATCATTTACTTTTAAACAGGTCTGATAACAATAACTAAGGGAATTGTGGGAATTGTTATGTGATGGAGCTGCATTCTCATAGACACTAATTTATTGACAGTTGGGGGTGCTTTGTGATTGTAGGAGACAGTGTAGAGACATAGGAAGAGAGTGGTTAAATAATACAGTTGGTGGACCTATGTTCTTTACGTGAGCTTGTGGGAATGTATAAACTGATTTTGAGATGGTTCACCCATTAAGGAAGGCAAATAAAATAGTTGTGAAGTCAAGGTGTACTAACCAGTTGTTAATGAACTCTGTGTCCTGTGGAAGAGAGGATGACTAGGTAAAATATAAATAACTTGGGTAGCCAGGCCGTTGCTGGGGATTGTACTGAGCAAATTGATGAGAGGGACTGAACTGTTGGGAATTTGGGTGGCTGTTTCTTAAAGTGCTTTATGGGGGCTGGAGCGACGGCTCAGAGGTTAAGAGCACCGGCTGCTCTTCCAGAGGTCCTGAGTTCAATTCCCAGCACCCACATGGTGGCTCACAACCATCTGAAATGAGATCTGGTGCCCTCTTCTGTATACATGATAAATAAATAAATCTTTTAAAGGAAAAAAAGTACTTTATGTGATAAGTCTCCAAACAATTTTTAAAATTACATTATTTTGAAAAATCTCTTCTTTAAAGAGTAAAATCAAATGGAATTTCATTTTTTAAACTACCCCTGAGAAGTCATTGCAGTGTGTGGCTCTAATAAGTAATTCTGTGTAATATATCAGAGAGATTGACATGATGGTCTAGGCCATTTAGATTTCTATACAAGTTTAAAAGGAAGTAAGATTGACAAATATTTGAAAATGTACTTTTCATCGGAACTGAATCTATAAAGTAATAGTATATTTCTTTTATTAGGTTGAATTTTTAAGCACTAGATTACTTTAGAATTTTCTGTCCTAAGTAGCTCTTTATGGGAAATGTCCCACTTTGTGGATGTCAGTGTTGATGGAACATCTTTGTTGAGGTTTCTAAGGTTTTGACTCTGGATAGTCAAGAAAAACCAAACTGTTCTGCTCAGATATTCCCAAATAATGAACTCTGAGCACAGCTGTGGAAGCAGACCTGGTACATTTCCTAACCAGTTCTTCCTAGCTAATACCTAAGTACTTGTTATTAGGTCCCTTGGTCAATTATTTTGAGAGTTAAGTGAGCCTATAGGAAACATTTCATACTGTGGCTCGAAGGAGGCACTCAGTATACTGACTGCTATTATCCCTTTCTCTCCAACTTTGTGACTGATTTTTTTTTTTCTTGCTCATAAAGTTTATCGACAACTGTTTGGTCCCAACACACAAACAGCACTTGAACCACGGGGGGGGGGGTGGGGGGGGTGTCTTCAAACAAAATAGTTAAGAAAAACATCTTGTTCCCCCAAGCCTGATCAAAAGAAACAGTGCAGGATGGGAAAGGGAATTTTGGTGAGAATTTTATTTTCTTTATGTGTACATGTGTAGTATGGGTACATGTGTGTATGTGTTCATGTGTGTGCAGGTGTGTTTTTGTGCCTGTACACGTGTGTGGAGACCTAAAGTTGAAGTTGGAAATCTTCCTCAATCGCTGTCCACCCTGTTCCTACACAGTCTCTCCAGCCACCTTGTTCCTGGGATCCCCAGTCTCCACCTTCAGGATGCTGGAATTACAGTGTGGCCACTCTGGCCACATGACACTTAGATGGGTTCATGGAATCTGAACTCCAGACCTCAAGCTTACACAAAAGGTGTTTCACCGCTGGGGCATCTCCCCAGCCTGGTCGCCTTTATTTCGGTATTAGCATTTTAAGGTAGAGTTGACGAAAGAACTAGTTTTTTTCTGAACAGAAACACTTGAGATCCCATTTGAGAAGTGAGAAAGAAAACTGTTAAACACCTACTCCATTGTGCCATCTCAGGAAGACTGAATCTCTAATTAGTTTCTCGCCCTGGTCCTTGCCTTCAGCAACTCTGCCTCAGTATGAAATGTGTCTGTTCCTTTGGGGATACTTGCTAGGCTAAGCCAACAGCCCATCTCCAGGGTCTTTATTATGGCTGGTTAACCATAACCCTTGGGTAGAACATCTGAATACAGTTTTCATTTTGAAGTCATCATACCTGCATGTTTCTAGATTCACAGTGAGTTGTTATTTTCCTAGGTCTTACCATCCAATACAATTCAAGAAATTTATGGTCTCTCACTGAGAAAGCAAAAGTATATGTAGCTGATAATCAGTAGAAAATTTACTTTAAATTAAACATTCAGATTGTCCATTCTTGTTTTCAAGTTTCCAGATAGGAATTGTTATACTGAGCATTTATATGCATGCATGTATACATTCATTCTTCAGTGTCCATGGATGATTGGGTTCAGGAGCCACAGCCATGATGCACAAGTCTGTTATATAAAACTCATACTATCGGCTTATAAACCAGACCATTCTTCTGTTTGCTTTTTCATCTCAATTATTTATAGTGCTTAATACAGTGGAAATGCTGTGTAAATAGTTGTGCATTGTATTGTTTTAAGGATTATTGCCAAGGAAAAGTATAAGCCTTTGGTGTCTTCAGTGTAGGTGCATTTTTGTCCCCTGCTCTTCTGATATTTTCAGTATGGGGTTGGTTGCATCTAAGGTTGTAGAACATGTGATACTGTACACATTTATATGCACGTGTATGTGTGTTCATGTGTGTGCAGGTGTGTTTGTGTACTTGTACACGTGTGTGGAGACCTAAGGTTGAAGTTGGAAGTCTTTCTCAATCGCTGTCCACCCTGTTCAGTGAGGCAGAGTTTCAGCTGAACCAGAGAGCTCCTACACAGTCTCTCTGGCCACCTTGCTCCTGGGATCCTCTGTCTCCACCTTAAGGATGTTGGAATTACAGGTTGGCCACATGACATTTGCACGGGTTCTTATAAATACTGTACACATACATATGCAGTACATACAAACGTGCCTTTGTTTTATTGTAGCTATTCAGTTGCATACAGTAGAAGTCTTAATGTATGTGTTGTAATCATTGCAGAACTTTGAGGTTAAGAAAGGATTTTTAACCCCAGAAGCACACAATTAATATTCTAAAAATCAAAGACTATTTTCCACTTATTTCTAAAACTGCTTTCTTCTATAACTGACAGCATGCTGAGTCTGCTTTTGGAATTATTATATATAATTTACTTAGTGGTGTTTCTTTTAATTTTGCTGTTTCAAACACTTTGCTTTTCAAAAGGCTGTAGATCACATAGCTCTTGCTCTGCACCCCTCCAGTTAGCTTTCCCTCCACTGTGAACTTGAGTGAGCACATGTCACCAGAGCACTTCTTCTGCTGCCCTTTTGTAGTGTTCATGCTTTAAAAGTCACAAAGGCAGATTGTTGAATGCACATGCCTGACATTTTAAATACCTCCGATTCTGAAAGCTTGCTTTCTCTGAGCTGTTAGATTTAAGCATGATTCATAAAATGAAAGAGGGTTCCTGCAGTTCTCCTCCGTCGTGTTGCCATTTAGTCCTCTGGCCCTGGGTCTGTGGGGAGAAGTCAGCTCACCTTAACGTCATGTGGATTACTGCTAGTCTGTGGTTTAGAACTCTTCTGTTTTAAACTTTTCCATTAATTTAGACTTCAGAATGTGAGACCTGGAACTCTACACACTGAAATCTGCTTGAAAGGAAAAATGTTATTGCATTTTCAAAGACTTTTAGGCAGGTATTTGGTCCTCTGGTGAGGAATTTCTTTTTTTTTCTTTTTTTTTTTTTTTTTTTTAAGATTTATTTATTTATTATGTATACAGAAAAGGGCACCAGATCTCATTACAGATGGTTGTGAGCCACCATGTGGTTGCTGGGAATTGAACTCAGGACCTCTGGAAGAGCAACCAGTGCTCTTAACCTCTGAGCCATCTCTCTAGCCCGGTAAGGAATTTCTTAATTATCAAATTGCTAACCATCTTCGGCCAGGCAGTGGTGGCGTACGCCTTTAATCCCAGCACTCGGGAGGCAGAGGCAGGAGGATCTCTGTGAGTTTGAGGCCAGCCTGGGCTACCAAGTGAGTTCCAGGAAAAAAAGCTACATAGAGAAACCCTGTCTCAAACCCCCCCCCAAAAAAAAAATTGCTAAACATCTTCACAAAAACTGATAGTGTAGAAAGATGATTTCCTCAGCTTCCTCCTGCCATAAGCTCATGCTTCTCTATCCTATCCCCAAATTCTGAAATTTTTCTGGCAAAATGCTTTTCAAGTCCATTATATATGAAGAAAATCTATACAAAGGCCATCACATGTTATTTCAGACTCTGGATGGAATCTATACTAACTGTCCTGATTCATCATTGATAAGAATGCCCTGAGCTAGTATTCTCTTGGGTTTAACTTTGCAGACCTTCCCGTAAGTAGATATTTACAACCTGTCATGCATCACTGCAGGAGAAAATTCAAATTTGAAGAAGTATTTGAAAATCAAAACTCTATTTTCCTGTTGTCTTTTGGACATGACATAGCCATTGCCCTCAGGAACTCACTGCAGCTGTGGTTACCTGCATAAGACCTGCACAAGCCCAAGCCAACAAGACCAGTCAGCATCCCAACAAGCAGCAACAGTTAGACTCATTGGATCACAAAATCCATGGGGAGGGAGGTTGGTGAGGGTGGACATGAAAGTGGGGGAGGGACATATTAGAAGTAGGAGAATGGGAATGGGGAGGTGGAGATGAGCAAAATGCATAGTGTGGTGGCTTACATGAAAATGGCCCTCAGAGGCTCGTAGCGAGTGGCACTGTCGGGAGGTGTGGCCTTGTGTGTCACTGGCTGGAGGTTTTGAGGTTTCAGATGCTCAAGCCAGGTCCAAAATGCTCTCTTCCTGCTGCCTGCCAGTTCAGATGTAGCACTCTCAGCTCCTTCTCCAGCACTGTGTCTGCCTGTGCACCGCCATGCTTCCTGTCATGACAGTAGATAAACCTCTGAACTGTAACCAGCCCCAGTTAAATGCTTTCCTTTATGAGTTATGGTGGTCATGGTGTCTCTTCACAGCAATAGAAACCCTAAATAAGATACATTGTGCCAGGTGGTGGTGGTGGTGGTGGTGGTGGCGCACGCCTTTAATCCCAGCACTGGGGAGGCAGAGGCAGGCGGATCTCTTTGAGTTCAAGGCCAGCCTGGTCTACAAAGTGAGTTCCAGAACATCTAAAACTTACACAGAAAAACCCTGTCTCAAAAAATTTAAAAAAAAAAAAGACACATTGTATACATGTTATGAAACTGTCAAAGAATAAATAAAAGAGTTATTTAAAATCTATTTTTCAGTCAATTTAAACATGGATATGTCTGGGGGGGAAAAAAAACGCTTATCCACATGAGACAGATCATTATTTTTCCTTTTCCATTTCAGAATTTGCTTAGAATGTCTGAACATTAACTACTTCATGTATTTTTGTTAGTTTACCATTAAATAGTTCCAGTATTAAGTGACTCTTCTTGGAAGGGGACTTTTTTTTTTTAAACACTTATTATGAGATGACAAAGGATCACAAAAGAAATGATTAGTTTATCCTAATCTTCAAAAAGTACTTATCATTTACTTTCTGAAGGCACAGACACAAGAAAATAGGCCCAGTCTAATGAGTGATCCAGACAGCTAAACAGGTCATTGGAAAGCCACGGAGAAAAACTCTAAGATCTTAGCAATGGCTACAAGACAAGTGATGGTTTTCCCTCCTTTCAAAAGTTAAATACATATATTTATTTTTTAAATTAAAATAGTTACAGCGTTTCTCACCTTTCCTCCCTGCCACCCCTTTCATATATCCTCCCTCCCAAATCCATGGCCTCTTTTTAATTGTTGTTATTACTTAAATGTTTTTTAAGTGATTTATTTTTTAATGATTGATTTTATTTTATTATATGTGCATTGATGTTTTGCCTGTGTGTATGTCTGTGTGAGGGTGGCAGACCCTTGGAACTAGAATTATAGGCATTTGTGAGCTCCCATGTGGGTGCTGGGAATTGAACCTGGGTCCTCTGGAAGAGCAGCCAGTGCTCTTAACTGCTAAGCCATCTCTCCATTCCCATGTAAATGGTTTTTTGGTTGTTTGGTTTGGTCTGGTTTTTTGAGACAGGGTTTATCTGTGTATCCCTGGCTGGCCTGGAACATGCCCCGTAGACCAGAATGGCCTCAAACTCCAGGGATCCATCTACCTCTGCCTACCAAATACTGGGATTAAAGGGATGCACCATCACTGCCTGGCTTGTACATATATGTATAAATTCATGAATAAGGCAATATCTAAAGATTGTGTATGAATTGACCAAAGAAAGAAGGGACATGACTGTCTTGGGTAGAAGGAAACATGCATGCAAAGCTTGAGAGGCTTCTCCACCCTCCACTACATTTTCATGTAGAAAATTTGGAAGCTTGATGTGCTGCAGAACTGTAGCGTGGAGGCAGGTGTCAGTGACAGTGGACAGGGAACGGGAACTGGACCATGAAGAACATGGTTTTATTGTAAGCAGATTTCCTGAACTACATTCATATGCCATTCAACGCATACATTAAAATGTATACTTTATTATCCTCTAGTTTGTATAGCCACAGCTGTATATCCATCATCAATTTAGATTTAGCCAATTATAGAGCATTTTCATTATTTCAAAAAGAAGCCCCGTGGCCTTTGTTATCGCCCCCACCTACCCCAGCTCTAGGAAGCTATTTAATCTACTCTGTCTCTGTTTTCCCTGCCTGTATAGTTCATGCACATGGAGTCATATAATATATGGTCTTTTGTTTGTTTGTTTGTTTTTGTTTTTGTTTTCTGAGACAGGGTTTCTCTGTAGCTTTGGAGCCTGTCCTGGACTAGCTCTGTAGACCAGGCTGGCCTCGAACTCACAGAGATCCACCTGCCTCTGCCTCCCCAGGGCTGAGATTACAGGTGTGTGCCACTGCCGCCCGGCAATATATAGTCTTTTATCACTGGTATTTTGTATAACATTTTCAGGTAGTGGCCATATTGTAGCATGCATCAAAATTTCTTTCCCTTTTGTTACTACTCCTGGATACATTCTACAGTTTTCTTATTCTAACTAGCACCTTGTTGTTAATGGATATTTGGGTTATTCCACCTTTTGTGGCCATTAGAATGATCCTGTTATGAACATTCATATCCATATGCATTTCATATGGACAGAGATTTTTATTTCTCATGCATGTATACCTAGCAGAGATATTGCTGAGTAATGTGGTAATTCTCTGGCTATTCAGGGAACAGCAGGCCTGTTCCAGTGTGGTTCCAGTCACTCTTATACTTGCCTACAAGTAATGTGTGATGCTACCAGATTTTTTTTTAATTTCTGCATTTTGAATAGGATATGTGTATGTATACACTTTGTCCTCCTTATTTCTGTGGGTTTTAAGGGCTTTTAAAGAAAGTTGGTTATTTTTTTATTTTATGTATTTATTTTTTTAATGTGTCTGTGTTTGTGTTCATATGCATGTGAGTGGCCAGAAGAGGGTGTCAAGGGGCCAGATGAGGACAATAGATCCCTGGGAGCTGCAATTCCAGGCAGTTGTGAGCTGGAAACTCAGCTGATCTCTGTGACTGCAGCAAGTGCAGTTAGTTGCTGTGCTCTCCCTTTCTCTGCTAGAGGCTTCTTCAGTAAGGCCTGCACCCTGCTGTCCTCTAAGTCATGATGTGCAGGAGCCCTATGATGAGACGGGAGGATTTAAGAAGTGTTCTGAGGCCCTGTGCTCCTGTAATTAGGCCACAGTCTTAGTAATGCCTGTCTTCTGGAACGTGGCCAGTGTTTCCTGGTCCTTTCCCCTCTGAAACCGGCGTCTAGAAGAGTTGGCTCTTCGGTTAAGATGTGGTAAAGCACCTTCTTTTTTGAGATGGGTGTCTCGTTAGGTTCTGGTAAAAAGATTTCTTTTCAGTCAGATTTCAATAAAACAGATATCCTGGGCTTATTTCAGTCTAGCTACTTTTCCTTTTCACTGGTTATGTGTATGAGGCAATCTCTTGTTGATCGCTGTGAGAATCCAAAAAAGCTCCTAGAGACAAACTCAACAAAGTCAGCTCCTCCCACCCCAGACTGGGCCCTCTTGGGATTTCCAGCTCTCAGACCTTGACCACAGAGTTTTCAGGAGTCTATCCGATTACAGCTCCAGCCTTCTTCTCCATAGCCAACTTTTCATCCCAATTCTGTTCTATGAAATAGGGTCCCTACCTCCAAGATTATAGACGTTAACCACCACACAGAAATTCTGATGTTTCTGCCTTAGTAAAGTTACTGCATCTGTCTGTCTGTCTATCCAGTTTTACAGGTGCTGGTTTGCCCTGTAATCCCAATTCTCTGACGCATCTAAGAACTTTTGACATTTTGTTTGTTGAGTGTTTCCTTTGTTCTGTGAGTAAGAATTAGCTCCTTCCATGCCTGACTGGAAATGAGAAGTTACTACCTACTTTGTTTAGTTTATACCTACATGGTTTTTGTTTTTGTTTTTGTTTTTGTGTGTGTGTGTGTGTGATTTGGGAGAGTTACTGTTATGTTGATCTTGCTTCCTGTGAGTTTATTACTTCTGATAGTATTTTAAAGGATTTAATTTTCTTTCTTGATTGCTCTGGCTAGAATTTCTATTGCAAGCATCCCTGTCTTACTCTTGGTTATAGAAGGAGAATGTTTATTCTCTCTGCATTAAACATATTAGCTGTGGATTGGTTGGTTGGTTGGTTTGAGACAAAGTCTTGCCATGAAGCCCAGGTTGGTCTTAAGCTATTCCCTTGTCTCAGTCTTCCAAGTCTCAGAGTCAGTCAGTGTCTGTCTGTCTGTCTGTCTGTCTGTCTCTGTCTCTCTCTCTCTCTCTCTTGAGACAAGGTTTCTCTGTGTAGTTTTGGTGCCTGTCCTGGATCTCGCTCTGTAGACCAGGCTGGCCTTGAACTCACAGAGATCCGCCTGGCTCTGCCTCCTGAGTGCTGGAATTAAAGGTGTGCACCACCACTGCCCGGCAGTTTGGTTTGTTGTTGATGTTTGTATAATGTTTATTTGATTGAGCAGGTTCTTTCTCTGCCAGACATAGTGGTAACATTTTCATGAAAGTCTATACTCTTAGTACCACTATTGACAGTGAATTTTGTTTATTTACTTTTTGAGATAGGGTATCTAAGCTATCCTGGAACTCACTAAGTAGTGCAAGCTGGAACTCATGGTGATCCCCCTGCCTCACCTTCCAAGTGCTAGAATTACAAGCATAAGCTATCATGTCCAGCAGATAACAGTGACTATTCCACAAACCATTCCGAGTCCTCAATTGTATTTGTACTCATTTCTGTTTATTATAAAATTGTACATGGTTTCATCATCTGTGTCTGCAGGCACAGTAAGGATCAGACATTCTGTTATGGGTAGCCATCATAGCTTATTCTTAGTTCTGAACAGAGTTCTGTTGTATAAATCTACCAGGGTTTAACCTTTGACCTGTCTGTCTTCCTGTTGCATCCCAGCACCCAGAACAGTGCTGGTACATAGAAGGCATCGTGTGTGCATGCGTGCATGCGTGTATGCGTGTTTGACATTCAGTGTACATATGTGTGTAAATATGGGTAAAATAAAATTAGGAAAGATACCAGCTAAGAAATTATTTTAATAATTTCAGAATTAGGATGTAGTGACCTAGGCAGGAATTACAGCAGGAATGGGAGGAAGGAATAAGTAAGGAAAATCACAAACCAAAAGGATTTTTAACAAATTAGAGGAGACTGTAGGCAATAAAGGTGGTCCCAGGACTTCTGACCTGGGTTGGTTAGTGCTGTTCTAGTCCTACCACAGTGCCTTTATCTCCTTTATAGCTTTTATGACCAAGACTTAGACTGAGCCTAGAATATAACGATGGGCAATAAATATATGAATGAGTTAATGAATGAAAAAAATAAAGGAAATCAGGAGGATATATCTTAGATGTTTCATATGCTTAAAGTCACAGTGGACACTAAACAAATGAGGAATAGGACTCAGATCCTGGAAAGGAGGGCCTTGCAGGAGCTGAAAGTCTTAGAGACAGAACAGCAGAAATGTGCAGGAAAGCACAGCATTAATCTCAGAAAGTAAGCCATCAGTATAAACACTGATGAAAATGGCTAGAGAAGATTGGAAGGACGTGGCCAAAATCGGCAAGAATGAAACAGACCAGTGTAGTCAGAGTATGCGTGTGACAGGGTAGTCAGAGTACCATTACAGAGTATGCGTGTGAACAGGGTAGTCAGAGTACCTTTACAGAGTATGCGTGTGAACAGGGTAGATGAAAGAGAGGCCTTGTGGTAATTCGAGGTAGACATCCTCAAGGGAAGTGTAGCTTGCTTTGCTTTTTGCTGTTGTTGTTGTTTGTGGGGAGGGGGCAATTCTGTTGATGTTTTCAAAATCATCTAAATATATTAGAGAAAAAGAAGAAAAGATTTATTAGTCTATGACAGCTGTCAGATTGTGTACAAGACTAACATAGGTATTTCATTTAAAATGCAGGTAATTAATGCTCTTATAGAGAACCCCAGTAGATCAGGAGACCCAAAATTGACATTTCTCTAGCAAATGAAAAATAAATACC
The DNA here is from genome assembly GCF_903995425.1 of Onychomys torridus. Lineage (NCBI taxonomy): Eukaryota > Metazoa > Chordata > Mammalia > Rodentia > Cricetidae > Onychomys > Onychomys torridus. Next base: position 98,757,774 of record NC_050443.1, read on the forward strand.
CAAGGAGTTCTGGCACAGCTAAGCACTAAGACTGCCACTAACAGTGACCCAGGGGCTAAGGAGTGTGTGACACAAAGAGATGATGTGAAAGGCATTCATTTGAAAGGTTAAAAGTTTAAGAGCTGAGCTTTAGAAGAGGAAGCCATTCTTCATGAAAACAAACCGGGGGAACTGGTGCCAGGAGTTGTGAGATAAGGCCCTGGGTGTCAGAAGTTTCCAGATAAAAAAGGCAGATGAAGGCTCGTCATTTGTATGATCTTGATTATTTCTCTATATCTCCCTCCTCCCCCCCCCCCCCCCCGCGCCTTTTTTTTTTTTTAACTGAGGATGAGTTATTTTCTCTGGGCAGCACAGAGAATCTAAAGAGCAGGGAAGGTTTGGAGCAACTTCAGTAGACAATGCAAGGGAGCCAATAAAGGATCCTGAGCTTGGGCCAGCAGTGCCGGGGTTCTATACATGAGCTTCTGGGTGGACCCAGTCAGTAGTTACTTGAGCTTGATAATTCTTCTGGACTCCATTCATCTGACAGTTGCCACCATAGAAACATTTGGTTATGTGTTGATCCAAGACTAAGCAGGGCTCCCTTTTACCACAAGGCAGCTGAGTGTGGTTTATGTTAGGTTGTAGGTGCTTAATGTGAACAAGTCAAGCTGGTTATGTATAGTGACTCTTGAATTTATAATCAAGGGACACATTATAGTATATGGTTAGTTTAGGCTTCAGACATTCTGAAATATCAATCATGTAAAAACTAAAGTGGAAAACAGTTATGTAGAATGCAGCTCATTGAAGGATGAAGGAGTGATTGGCTCCTGCCCCTCCAAACTAGGTGCCAGAAATATTTGGTTTGTCTTGTTGTTACAAATTACCAGTATTAACAATAACTAGTTTTAAACTATATCTGTGTGCCAGCCATTGTTCTTAGCTTTTTTTTTACAAAGTAAATTTATTGAAAGTCCTCCAACAACCCATAAAGTGGTTGTTGCCATTTTATAGATGAAAAAAAAAAAAAAAAAGAATGGGACTGTAGAGATGGCTCAGTGGTTAAGAACCCTGGCTGTTCTTCCAGAGGTCCTGAGTTCAATTCCCAGCAACCACATGGTGGCTCACAACCATCTGTAATGAGATCTGGTGCTCTCTTCTGGCTTGCAGGAATACATGCAGGCAGAACACTGTAAACTTAATAAATAAATCTTTTTTAAAAAAAAGAAAAAAAGGGTAAGTAGTTTGCCCAGAGTTATAGAGTGGATAACTAACAGGGAGTCCAAGGTCTGCTTACTAAGCTGTGCTGCCTTTTACTGGTCCTTGTGTTAATGATAACTTTGAAACAGCTTAGCAAGCTGTTCCACATTATGACAAGTTTTTGTATAACAGCAAACATATAACCAAGTAAAAGGAAAAAGTCCATTCTAGGATGATTGTAGTTAATTCATAGTGTGACACTTAGGTATTTTAGAAAACGTACTTTCAAATGCTGCTTCGAGAGATCCATATGCACTCTTGCTAAGCCATTTCTCTAGTCCTCACCCAACACCCCCAAAAATCAGGTTGGTTTTTTTTTGTTTTTTTTTTTGTTTTTTTTTTTTGTTTTTTCAAGACAGTCCTGGCTGTCCTGGAACTCAGTATGTAGACCAGGCTGGCCTGGAACTCAGAGATCTACCTGCCTCTGCCTCCCGAGTGCTGGGATTAGATATATACGCCACCACCACCCATCAAAAGTCAGGATTTCAACTACCTACTTCAAAATGATCCCTACCACATGACACTAACTTCCAAGTATACTATTCATTGAGCAAAGAAAATGAATAGAAGCCCTAAAAATACCTCCATGAACATTCAGATTTCTACCAGAGCAGACTTAATTACAATTTTGTAAGTGCTGTGATGGTGACTATGAAAGGAATCCTCATTGGAAGTGAGAAACAGTATACTAAGAGGAAGACTGTGTTTGGGTTTCTCTCACAAGAACGACTTCTCTATGTTCCATTCTCTGAAATGCGGCCTCATAATCTGTGGTGGTACTGTGTTCCCCAAAATATTGCACACCCTAATAAACTTATCTGGGGTCAAAGAACAGAATAGACACTAGATTCAGAGGCTAGAAAATGGTGGCACCCACACCTTTAATCCTAGCATTCCAGAGGCAGAAATCCCTCTGGATCTCTGTGAGTTCAAGGCCACATTGGAAACAGCCAGGTATGGTGACACATGCCTTTAATCCCAAGAAGTGAGCCTTTAATCCCAGGGAGTGATGGCAGAAAGCAGAAAGATATATAAGGCGTGAAGACCAGAAACTAGAAGCTTTTGGCTGGTTAAGCTTTTAGGCTTTCAAGCAGCACAGTTCAGCTGAGATCTATTTGGATGAGAACTTAGAGGCTTCCAGTCTGAGGAAACAAGATCAGCTGAGGAACTGGCGAGGTGAGGTAGCTGTGGCTTGTTCTGCTTTGACACTATCAAATTCTATACTATGTAGTCTTATATACATACAGAATATATATCTGTCAAATTATCAGGGTAGCAGAATGTTAATGGTTAGAGTTCAGTGCCTGGATTAAGAGTGAAACCCAGAACCACCTACCAGACATGAGAATCTGGACAAGGCTACTGACTCTTGTAGACCTTAGTTTCCTCGACTAAATGGAGATAATAAAGTGATAGTATAGTACTGTGTGGATTAAGATAGACATGTATATAAGCACTCAAATATTTCACACAGATTCTTACTGTTCTTAACCTGGTAATGCTAAATAGTAGCTAAAAAGAAATAATAACCATACAAACTTGGAACCTTGCAGATGCAAGGAAAGTAAATTTAACACCAAGATAAGTGTTTATTCTGAGCCCATTAAGATGGTTCCTCAGTTACAGAAGAGGATGGATTTAGAGTGGAGAGCTTTGGAGAAAGCTGTGAGTTCTAATTCTGACAGTTGTTCTACTTAAAGAGGAACCTGTGCTTTTACTGCAGTTATATCTGGCTTCAGATTAAAAATGTAAGATGATAACCCCTTCAATTTTCAACCTCACAAACATTTTTTAAACTTCTACAGAAAGAAATCAATCCCTCATTAATTATCTTGCATTTGTGGGAGATGTGATCTCTTGAGAAAAGAGACAGTGGTCTAGGAAAACATAGAGAAGGTCTGATGAACATCAGAAATCTGAACCCAAACAATGAAGACTGTCTGACTGTTCTCCCCGAGTCAGCTAGGCACAGTGTGCTACCCCACTTTCCTTCATCTAGCAAAGACTCACTGAGCACACATTCTATGCAGTACAATATGGGAAGTCTTAGGAACACAGGCTTCATTTCTTTATTTCAAGAGCTTTCAGGGTCAAGACACCTAGTTACTAGTGGGACTGGGAATCAGGAGGTAACAACCACAAAACACACTGTCCACGTAACTGAGAAAGTAACTTTATGTCTTTAGACCCACTGTTCTATTTATACAAACGAGGTATTTCCTAAAGCTTTACTGGGGTATAATTTAGAGTTAATAAAATTCATCATTAAAAAATGCACAATTTGGGCTGGAGAGATGGCTCAGAGGTTAAGAGCACCGACTGCTCTTCCTGAGGTCCTGAGTTCAATTCCCAGCAACCACATGGTGGCTCACAACCATCTGAAATGAGATCTGGTGCCCTCTTCTGGCATGTAGACAGAACACTGTATGTGCAATAAATAAATAAATCTTTAAAAAAAATGCACAATTTTGGGCTGGGTACACATACCTTTGGTCCGCTCAAATCTTTTATTTTAAAAAAAATCAAAGTGTACTGTTGAATCTAAGAGTTATTTATATATTCTGAGTAAGTTATTCATTGCCTAGCATGTGGCTTACACTATCACTTATGTTTGAATTTAAATGTTCTTAACACTGTTTTGAAGGATGACTGTTTTAAATTGGTCAGTTCTCTACTGCTCTCCTTTCTTGAGCCCTACCCTCACCAGTGCTGGGAACTGAACACAAGGAAGGCCTGAAGCATGCTAGGCAAGGCTCTACTGTCGAGCTATAACTACCTCAACTATCCACATCTTATTTCTCCTCTGTGGCTACTTCATAGCAAAAGGGGACTGAGACAGGGCAGTCAGAGAGGACAGCAGAGCAGTAAGCACTGTGACCTCTAACACTATCTGTAAGAGATTCTCAATGGCTGATGGGAAAGACCTTATGTGTCTACACAGACAGCTAAAAAAAATCCCATCATCTCAGTCATTTATAGGTTTAAAAACATGGCAAGAATATGTCTTCATGCTTATTCTTCTCAATTCCTAACACATACACTTGAAAACAGATAGTTTCCAAACAACAATCACAGCTATTATGAAATACAATTCTTAGAAAATTCAAGTGGTGGTTTCTTTTTTTTTTTTTTTTTTGAGACAAGGTCTCACTATATAGCCCTGGCTGTCCTAGAACTCTCTCTGAAGACCAGGCTGGCCTTGAACTCACAGAGATTCACCTGCCTCTGCCTCCTGAGTGCTGGAATTAAAGTGTACACTGCTATGCCTGGGCAAAGTTTTAACGATAAAAATCCTACAGAGCATCATGGGTTCTTGGCATTTGTTCCTAAATGACTAAGCAGACCTCATGTTCTTTCTAGGTTCACTAGTTTCAGCACCACATATACGCCAATGCTCCCAAATTTACTTCTGGTTAAGATCCCAGTTTTAAGGTCCAGATTCCTCTTCCTTACTGCTTAGTTAATACTGCTACTTAGATGACTTATAGGCATTTGAGCTTAACAAACACACGCCTCAGCTGCCTGCTTTTCATGGTAAACATATGACTGTTTAAACTTTTCACTCAAAATGTTCTTGAAAAGTCTTCTGAAGCTTCTAATCAAAGTGATCAGAATGACTTACTACTGATCCCTGGTTTGTCCCAAAAGACTTTTATCCTGTACATTAGTGGTTCTCAACCTTCCTAACGCTGTGACCCTTTAAAACAGTTCCTCATGTTGTGGTGATCCCTAACCATAAAATTATTTCACTGCTACTTTCTAACTGTAATTTTGCTACTGTTATGAATCTTAATATAAATAATTTTGGAGCTAGAGGTTTGTCAATGGAGTTGTGATCCACATGTTGAGAACCACTGCTATACATGATTCCTCTGGGAACCAGATCTATACTGGAAAAAAAATCCAGTAGGCAAATGTGGCTATGGAGTAAGAGGAATAAATTATAAAAATAACTATGTGATAGTCAATATTGATTGTCAACTTGGCAGGATCTAGAATCACCTAAGAGATAAGCCTCCAGGCACACCTGGGAGGGATTATTGACATTAGAGTATGCTATGTTGTACCATTTCATGGGCTGGGATTCTGGACTGTATAAGAAAGTGAGCTGAGCACCAGAGTCGTCCCCCCCCTCCCCCCCGCCTCCTGACTGTTCTCTCTCTCTCTCTCTCTCTCTCTCTCTCTCTCTCTCTCTCTCTCTGCCTCCTGACTGCAGACAAGATATGACCAGCTGCCTTGCCCTCCTGCCATCAGGACTTCCCCACCATGATGGGCTGGAATCTCCAACTATGAGCCAAAATAAGCCCTTCCTTCCTTCCTTCCTTCCTTCCTTCCTTCCTTCCTTCCTTCCTTCCTTCCTTCCTTCCTTCCTTCCTTCCTTCCTTCCTTCCTTCCTTTCCTTCCTTCCTTCCTTCCTTCCTTCCTTCCTTCCTTCCTTCCGCTGCTTCTCTCAGAATAGTTTGTCACAATGACAGAAAAGCGGTAGCCATGATACAGTAACATCACTTTAACAGCAAAGTTCAAACCCTGTGTGGCCCAGGAATCCAGGAGGGGTGGGGGCACACACGGACAACTGATTCTGAGTTCTGTGACTCTAGAGAGCCTTGACCAATACAAGTATATTCATGTTTGTGTGGGTGTACACATGTGGAGGTCAGAGATGGAGGCTGAGTGCCTTCTTTCGTTGCTCTCCACCTTACTTTCTGAGACAGGGTCTCTCATTGGACATGCAGCTCATAGATTTGGCTAGGCTGGCTGACCAGTGAGTTTCAGGCATCCCCCTGTCTCCATGGCCTCCAGCACAAGGGTTAGACATACAGCACAATAACATGTGGGTGTTGGAGATCCAACCAAGCTCAGGCCCTTGAGTTTGTGCAGCAGTCACCTAACTGATGGAACCATCTCCTCAACACCCCATAATACTACCTTTCTTATGGTTTCCCTCCTCTCTG